>NW_028274813.1:56751439-56902954 GCF_037043125.1 Eumetopias jubatus
ATTAGTTATTCTTTTCAGTTATTATATATATATATATATATATATATATATATATATATATTCTTTTGCCTATTTTTTCAAGCATTAAGTTGACAAATTTCTGGCTTCTGATCAAGAATTCCAATAATATGTCTTTTCTGTATAGAATGATTTCTCAATGAAATCATCTCCTTTCCCTTCTACTACACTTTATTTTGAGATTGAAACATTACAGCATACATAAATCTTTAAAATAACACACATAAATTTTTAAAAAATAAAATAAAAAACAAACAAAAAAAAATAACATACATAGATTCACTGAATGATAATTCCTAGTTCTTCTATTGCTTTGGTTTATCATGTAGATGAGTAACAGCTGATCATTCTAGATGTCAATTGAATATTACTCAATTTTGAAATTATACATTTAATATGCAACACACATTTATGAGTGTCTATTACATGTTAAGTGATGTGTTTAGGCATGCTAAAAATAAAAGCTAAAGTTAACCAAAATACTCTATAAATTGTAAATTTTGAATGGGCTTTCTTAACTAAGAAAAATTACCAAAGTGGTAGATTGAGTGTCGTCACCTTAATAATCAATATGTCAGAGTTTATTAGAAACAATCAGATTTATGCAATTTCATCAAGACTAGGAAAGTTATTATTTTCAGGATCCAAGGAAAAAAGTTTCAAGAAGGAGGAACACTTTTTATTTTAACCATTTTTAGACTTTTTTTCCTTAGAGGAACTCTTTGTGAGTAATTATATGTGACAATTTAGCAATTGGTATGCTATTTTTAATTATTTTCACAGGCTGTTATTGTGAAGAAAATATTTGCTATATTTACAATACCAAATAATTGCATATTTTCAAACAAATGAGGGAAATACTTGTTATTTTTTACTTGCCATGTGCATAATTTTGGCACTGTGCATTCACATATGTTGAAGGCCCTATTTTCTTCTCATATTATCAGATAATTTCTCTGAGGCTAAAGGTTTAAAAAGATATAAGAAATAATTATGAAATTAAAATATGAACCACGTTATTGTCATTACTAAAAACTATTCTTATATATACTATTGTGCACTAGAACATCAGTCACAAAAATAGCCTTGTGCATAGAAAGTGCTTTTTCTAATAATAAATATTAATCAATCCATATATATACTAAAAAAGGGATAAACCTGCAAGAAGTTGCATGCTACTTCTATTCTTTTTTTAAGCATAGTTAACATACCATGTTATATTAATTTCAAATATACAACATAGTGATTCCACAATTCTATACCTTAAGCTACACTCACCATGGTCAATGTAGCTACTATCCACAGCCATACAACATTATAAATTATTGACAATATTCCTGATGTTATACTTTTCACCTTTGTAACTTAATAATTTTATAACTGGAAGTTTGTACCTCCTAATCCCCTTCTCCTATTTCACCCATCCCTCACACACCTCCCTTCTGGCAACTACCAGTTTGTTTTCAGTATTTATGATTCTGTTTCTGTTTGTTTGTTCATTTGTTTTGTTTTTTAGATTCCTCATATAGGTGAAATCATGTATTATTTGTCATTCTCTGTCTGACTTATTTCATCTAGCATAACACCCTCTAGGTCCAACCATGTTGTCACAAAGAACAGGATTTCATTCTTTTATATGGCTAAGTCATATTCCATGGTATGTACATACTGATGCTACTTCTATCCTAAATTTACTTCCTATTCTAAAGTACCTGAACTTGGCTTTTAGCCATCCATGAAGAGTAGATTTATTCCTACATAACAAAAAGCTAAAAAGACTGATCTCTTCTTTTATGAGAAAATAAATGTTCACAAAACAAAAAGTGTGTTACATTGTGTTTGAATTTATGCCTAATAAACTACCAGGAATCAGCTTTTAAAAAATTGTGCTGTAACAGAGGAAGAAATTATGCATCTTAAATCAAGGAAAATTTAGCCATTATAGGTTTTGAAAAAAAACATATTTTAATTAAATTTAGTTAAGTTTCCATATGAAACATTGACAATCAGTATTTAAAATCACTATTATTCTTCATACTAAGAACTGTGTAATGGCTTATGCAATCGTCTGAAGAATGTTTATAAACCAATTTAAATGATATGTACAAAACAAAAGCAAAATATAGAATATAGTAACTGCACAATACTTAATTTTTTCAGGAATATATATTTTTAAAAGTTATTAAAAATATGTACTCTTAAAAATCTGAAGAATACATATTTATTTAAAATATATATTTATTTTAATTGATGTATATACATAAAAATCACAGAGCTTAGATGTTTAGTTAATTCTCACAATATTATACACCCTTGTATTCATCACCCCAGACATGAGAATGAATATACCTATCCTCTCAGAAAGCCCATCGATGTCCCTCTCCAGTAATCCCTGCCCCCCTCACAGGAGCAACCACTAACTAATTTCCATCATTATAGATTAGTTTTCCCATTAGAATTCATATAAATGTAATCACACAGTATACTCTTCCTTTCTGACTCATTTCTTTTGCTCAACATAAACTTTTCAATATTAAATCATGTTATCTGGGGTATTATGTGTGTATTATCTTTATTGTTAAATAAAAATTATTGTAATGAATATACCAAAATGTGTTTATACATTCTTTCTTTGATGGGCATCTGCATTCTTTTTTCCATTCTTGGGTTAACTCTAAATCAGGCTGCTTTTAACATTAGAGTACAAGTCTTTCCTGGAGTTTTAAATTCCCATTGTTTTTTTTAATTAGAATTAACATCTTTATCATCTTTTTAAGTCATATCATATTGTCAAGGATGATATAAAAATCCCCGGACTCCTCTTTGTTCCTTGATCTTTGTATCATGGTGCCCTAAATATTTACGTTTTTATCTAAGACAATTATTCTTTGTAAATACTAAACATCTCATAGATTTCCCCCCCTCAGGTTTTGTGCTTCTTTCTGGTTTACATTTATATTTTGCAAAAGAAGATCCTTAAGAAATTAACTAATAAAGAGTGTGTAGGATATGAAATTTCTGAGACCTTGCATGTCTGAAAATATTATTCATTTTTCCTAACACTTGATTAACAGATTAGCTGGACACATTATCCTTAACCTAAAATAAATTTCCTTCAGGCTATGGAATTAATTGCCCCATGGCATGCAAAGTTTATGAAGGTCATTCCCTTATCAATAATATTTTTCACCTTCTGAAACTTCTAATATGTTTATCATGGATGTTGTGAAAATTTATAATATGTCAATAAGCATATTATTTAGTGTTTGGACTAGGCATTTACTAAGTTCAATATAATTTAATATGCTCGTTTTTCAGCTCTAGGAAATGCTTTTACTATTTTTGAAAATTTTATATTTCTATTTCCATCTAGATGTTCTACATGTCAGATTGGACTTCTAAAGTTTAGATTGTATCTTCATGTTTCCTAGTTTCAGTTGTATATATTCATTTCTTTTTCTTTCTGTTCTTCTTTTGAAGATATTTCATCAACTTAAACTATATATTTTATCAGAATTTCAATTTAAAAAATAGGTTAATGTTTTATTATTACTTATTTTTAATAATCTTTACTCATTGTAGATCCACTATTTCCATTAATATCTCTAAGAATGTCTTAGGGTTTTTTATTTTTTTTATTTTTTGAAAGATTTATTTATTTATTTGAGAGAGAGAGTGAGAGAGAGCAGAGGGGTGAGGGTCAGAGGGGAGGGAGAGAAATCTTCAAGCAGACTCCCCACTGAGCATGGAACCCAATATGGAGCTCGATCCCAAGACCCTGAGATCATGACCTGAGCTGAATTCAAGAGTTGGACGCTTAACCAACTGAGCAACCCAGGAGCCCCTAAGGGGTTTTTAGTCTTATGTTTCTCTGAAGATTATATTTTGTTTATTTTGAACTATATGTTTTGTATTTCAAGTTATCCTAAAATACCATGTTATTCTACACACACATAAGAATGAGTAAATAAATGTGGTTGCAAATGTGATTTTGTAGGGCTGGTCCAGAGATCTTCACCTTTGGCCAATTGGTCAAAATAAAATGTCCACTAATAATTGTTTCTATTTCCTTGGTGTTAGTCATGATCTCTCCCCTCTCATTCACAATTTTGTTAATTTGGGTCCTTTCTCTTTTGTTTTGGATAAGTCTGTCCAGTGGATTATTGATCTTATTAATTCTTTCAAAGAACCAACTTCTAGTTTCGTTGATCTGCCCTACCACATTTCCGGTTTCTAATTCATTGATCTCTGCTCTAATCTTAATTATTTCTCTTCTAATGCTTGGCTTAGGCATCATTTGTTGCTTTTTCTCCAGTTCTTTAAAGTGTAAAGTTAGTTGGTGAATTCAGGATTTTTCTCTTTTTTTTGAGTGAGGCTTGGATGGCTATGTATTTCCCCCTTAGGACCACCTTTGCAGTATCCCATAGGTATTTTGGACTGATGTATTTTCATTCTCATTGGTTTCCATGAATCGTTTAAGTTCTTCTTTGATTTCCTGGTTGACCCAAACATTCTTGAGCAGAGTGGTCTTTAGCTTCCAAGTGTTTGAATTTCTTCCAATTTTTTTCTTGTGACTGAGTTCCAGTTTTAAAGCATTATGGTCTGAAAATATGCAGGGAATAATCTCAGTCTTTTGGTGTCGGCTGAGACCTAATTTGTGACCCAGTATGTGGTCTCTTCTGGAGAAAGTTCCATATGTGCTTGAGAAAATGAGTATTCTGTTGTTTTAGGTGGAATGCTCTGTATATAGCTATGAGGTCCATCTGGTCCAGCACGTCATTCAAAGCTCTTGTTTCTTTGTCGATTTTCTGCTTAGATGATCTGTCTATAGCTGAGAGTAGAAACAATTATTAGATATTATTATCAACAACTATATGCCAATAAGCAACCTGGAAGAAAGAGATGCCTTCCTGGAAACCTATAAACTACCAAGAATGAAACAGGAAGAAACTGATAACCTGAATAGGCCAATAACCAGCAACGAGATTGAAGCAGTGATCAAAAACCTCCCAAAAAACAAGAGTCCAGGGCCTGATGGATTCCCTGGGGAATTCTACCAAACATTCAAAGAATAAATAATACCTATTCTCCTGAAGCTGTTTCAAAAAATAGAAACAGATGGGAAGCCTCTAGACTCATTCTATGAGGCCAGCATTACCTTAATCACCAAACCAGGCAAAGACCCCATCAAAAAGGAGAATTTCAGACCGATATCCCAGATGAATACGGATGCCAAATTTCTCAACAAAATCCTAGCCAATAGGATCCAACAATACATTAAAAGGATCATCCACCACAACCAAGTGGGATTTATCTCCGGGATGCAGGGGTGGTTCAACATTCTCAAATCAACATGATAGAACACATTAATAAGAGCAGAGAGAAGAATGATACGCTCCTCTCAATTGATGCAGAAAAAGCATTTGACAAAATACAGCATCCTTTCCTGATTAAAACTCTTCAGAATATAGGGATAGAGGGAACAGTCTTCAAACTCATAAAATCCATCTATGAAAAACCCACAGCGAATATCATCCTCAATGGGGAAAAGCTGAGAGCCTTTCCCTTAAGATCAGGAACACGTCGAGGATGCCCACTCTCGCCACTATTGTTCAACATAGTACTAGAAGTCCTAGCAATCAGGCAACAAAAAGAAATAAAAGGTATTCAAATTGGCAAAGAAGTCAAACTCTCTCTCTTCACAGATGACATGATACTTTATGTGGAAATCCAAAAGACTCCACCCCGAAATTACTAGAACTCATACAGCAATTCAGTAATGTGGCAGGATACAAAATCAATTGCTTTCTTATACACTAACAATGAATCTGTAGAAAGAGAACTTAGAGAATCAATTCCATTTACAACAGCACCAAAAACCATAAGACACCTCAGAATAAATCTAACCAAAGAAGTAAAGAATCTATACTCTAGGAACTACAGAACACTCATCAAAGAAACTGAAGAAGACACAAAGAGATGGAAAAACATTCCATGCTCATGGATCAGAAGAATAAACATTGTTAAAATGTCTACACTGCCCAGAACAATCTATACCTTCAACGCCATCCTGATCAAAATTCTAATGGCATTTTTCAAAGTGCTGGAACAAACAATCCTAAAATTTGTATGGAATCAGAAAGGACCCCGAATCACCAAAGAAATGTTGAAAAAGAAAAACAAAGCTGAGGGCATCACATTGCTGGATTTCAAGGGTTCTGGGATCGAGCCCCACATTGGGCTCCATGCACAGTGTGGAGTCTGCTGGAGTTTCTCTCTCCCTCTCCTTTTCCCCCTACCCCCCACTCTGTTCCTCCTCCTGCTCTCTCTCTCTCTCTCAAATAAATAAAAATAAAATCTTAAAAAAAAGGAGTTGGATTGCCTGGGTGGCTCAGTCAGCTAAGTGTCTGCCTTCAGCTCAGGTCATGATCCCGGAGTCCTGGCTCTCTGCTCAGCAGGGAGTCTGCTTCTCCCTCTCCCTCTGTCCCTCCGCCTGTTCCTGCTCTCTCTCTCTCAAATAAATAAAATCTTTAAAATAAAATAAAAATAAAAATAAAATAAAAAGTCCACTGCATTGGAAACTCTTAAATGTCAAAATCCTGAGAGTTTGTGTTTTTCTTTATTTTTTGTAAGAGACTTATTTTTGCCTGACTGCAAAGTGTTCTAAGTTATCAGCAATACAGTAGTCTGATATTTTATATATTGACTTCCAACTGATTCTTTATTCTTAATCTTACACGTCAATTCTACTTTCTATATTGCATGTTCATTTTCTCAAAGTTCTAAGTGCCTTCATTGGGGCACATATTCAGTTGACTCCTTCATGACAGATAGTACTCACTTTTTAGTCTCAACTAGAAGCTCCTCAGCCTTACTTCCCGCTTGAAATCTTTTATTTTTTTTATTCTTTATTTAAATTCTAGTTAGCTAGCATATAGTGAAATATTGGTTTCAGGAATACAATTTAGTGATTCATCACTTACATATAACACCCAGTGCTCATCACAAGTGCCCTCTTTAACACCCATCATCCATTTAGTCCATCCCCCTCCCATCACCACTCCTGCCAAGGAATCAATCCCATTTACAATTGCACCAAAACACATAAAATACCTAAGTATCTAGGTATCTAACCTAACCAAAGAGGTAAAAGATCTGTACTCCAAATACTATAAAACTCTGATGAAAGAAATTGAAGATTACACAAAGAAATGGACAGACATTCCATGCTCATGGATTGGAAGAACAAATATTACTAAAATGTCTATACTACCCAAAGCAATCTACACATTTAATGCAATCCCTATCAGAATACCAACAGCATTTTTCATGGAGCTACAACAAACAATCCTAAAATTTGTATGGAACCAGACAAGATCCCAAATAGCCAAAGCGCATCACAATTCTTGACTTGAAGCTATATTACAAAACTGCTATCAAGACAGTATGGTACTGGCACACACACAGACACAAAAAAACCCCACATAGATCCATGGAACTGAACAGAAAACCCAGAAATGAACCCACAACTATATGGTCAACTAATCTTTAACAAACCAGAATATCCAACGGAAAAATGACAATCTCTTCAAGAAATGGTGTTGAGAAAACTTGACAGTGACATGCAAAAGAATGAAACTGGACCACTTTCTTACACTATGCACAAAAATAAATTCAAAATGGAGGAAAAACCTAAATTTGAAACAGAAAACCATCAAAATCCTAGAGGAGAACACAGGCAGCAACCTCTTTGACACTGGCCTATGAACTCTTTTAAATGGCAGTTTGTTCTGGTTTTATATCCCTTCTTTACATTCTTATAAACTTACACCATTTACAATATTTCCATATTATCATTTGTGATCTTTGGAGAGAATTTTTTTGCCATTAGGAATAGAAAGTTAATTTTTACTTTTTAAGTGGAAGACTTCCTTCTGTAAAAGAAAATAAAAGCCATAATTATGAAAATAAAGAACTTTATGATCATGTTGTCCACAGTCTATTTATAATTTCATTCAAAAATATTAATAAATATTAATGTTGACCCACTCAATATTCTTGGTTATTATTAAGATTTTTAATTATTCATATCTCATCTGCTTCTTTGGATCCTATATATTTAGACATTTAATGTCAAGAATGCTGCAACTCTCAACACAACTTAGTGGTTAAAAAATACATTTATATAAACAAGGCAGAAAGTAGAAAAAAATCCATCTGGTTAGGCAGTCTATTTTATGAAAATTTCTAAACAACAATAGCTTTAAATTACTGAATATTTTTTGCACATCAGACATGCCTAGTGTTTTGCATTCCTTATCTCACTTTAATTTTTCTAGTAGAACTGAAATTATGAAATCTTACTCTCATTTAAAGATGCAGAACCTTAGTCTCCTAAAAAACATGTTCCAGGCTACAAAGCAGATAAAGGTCAAAGTAGAAATGGGAACACAAGATAACAGCTTCTGCAATTCTTGCCACAATAGAATATCACACATTATATTAAGACGTATTAAATTCAAATAATATTTAAATAAATTTATAGTTTTCTGTAAACTTGTATATAAATGTCATATGAGCTTATAAAAACAGGATTCTAAAATGGTATGCAATAAATATATTTTTTAAATGATGAGGTCGCAAAATATAAAGCATATTTAAATAGTTATTTTCTAATTGAAAGAATAACTTTACATTTAATTATGTTGATAATGAATTTCAGTTGTCAGGTTTTCTAGCATCTCTTCACTTTCAAACACATAAACAACATAAATATAAAGCAATCAAAGTACTTTATTTGAAATTGAGCCAACTATAAAGATGTCAAACATGAAAAAATGCATGTGTCCACTAGAGCAGAAAAGATGCAGTGTGATTAAAATACAGTCACAAAAACAATAGGAATGCATTTGCACACTTACATATTAAAGCCATCATTTCTTGTTCATTAAAACAAATAAGGGTAACAAACTTTGAAAAGCTATAATTAAAAATTTTTACTCTTGCTTGTGCCTAACACATTCATAGTAGAGTTAGTTGTTCCTGGAATACATATATGGACAGGAAAATAAAGTAATCTGGCAGTGTATAACTTGATGCAGAACAGTCATGTAGGTATTTTTGATTGCATAACTCCTGAAGTGTTGCTTTAGAGAATGAACTTTTCTGCAAGTGATATGTCATGGGGTAAAAAGAAAGTTTCCACTGAAAAATGCTCATCCTTTTCTGCATTCATTATATCCTGAGATTGTTGAATTTTTCAGGGCTTATTTTTTCCTATTTCCACTCCAACTATGCTCTTTTTTGTAATGCAGCCACATTAGCAGACACAGCTTTACACTCTTCATGCTGACAGAGATGCTGAAAATATTGTTGCTAAGCAACTGGATGCTGCACATTGGAACTCCATTTTTTTCTGATGAAAGTGACAGGAGAAAGATAGCAACATCAATAGCTTTCTGATTTTTTTTAACTTAACAGCTGCAGTGAAAAGAGAAGATGATAGGCACAATGAAAGGAAAAGTCAGAGAAGGCTAAAAAAGAGGAGGTCTAGACAAAAAGGAAAGAACTGTGGAAGAAATCCGAAGAGGAGATTTGATTCATAGAAATGGATGGAAAAAGTATTAGAAACTAATCCAGAAAATAAATAAGAACTGTGTATATAGAAACTGTTTTTGTAAACTAGATGCTCTGCTAAGGAAGAAAACCAAAACTTAATACAAAGTGTTGAACCCAAAATTGAATGAGTTAGTGCATGGAAACTTCCCTAACCATTCCAGATTCCATCTCTTTTCTCTTATATTAAGCTTCCAGGTATGACTTTTATTTCAGAATCTGAAATCATGTCTGAAATGAACATTTCTGGCCTTTGAAATTTGCCAGATGGTAAAAAATGAGACTCTGAAGGAATAATAAAAAGTAACAGGGATAGATAGCTTTGAGTTTCTCCAAGAAATTGAAAATCTGCACTCTTATTCAGTCTAATGAAGAGAGACTAGGTAATAATGGCTTAGAAAGAAAGAAAAGAAAAGCCTCTGAATGGGTTTGAATGCAATTAGACAAGTACTAAACTGCAGAAAATGCAGGAGTCATAGTGATGATAGATAGATGACTTACTTCATTTCAACTTGAGTAATTATAAAATCAAGCCAATGTTGTAAAAAGAAACTGGCATAAATACAATTAACTGTAAGATTGTAAGACAATAAAAGGCTACAAATTTATCCACTTGAGATATTTCAGATATGCATTTGATTCCCGGTTTAAAACTTTCTATGTGTTATTTAACTTCTCTGAACTTTAGTTTATGCCTCTGTAAAATAGCAATGACACCTAATTTTTAGGGTTTGAGGTTATAAATGAAATATTACGCTGAACACCTACCACATGGTCCTGATTTCTTTCACCAAAAAGTGTAATATATTAAAAATGCTTATAGTATAAAATAAATTATTGACTATGAAATGTGTCAATTTTCATTAATCTAGACTGTCAGTATTGTTGGACACTCTCCCACTGTTGGTTGAGCTGAGCAGCTAAGAAACACTACTCATTGAAAATCTAAAGCAATAATTTTTTGAATTTATTTTTTTAAAGAGAGAGAGTGCATGTGCGAGCCCAGTGGGGCAGAGGGAGGGAGAGAATCTTAAGCGGGTTCCATGCTGATGCAGAACACTCAGAATGCTGAGCATGGAGCCTGATCTGGGGCTTGATCTCACGACCCTGAGCCAAAATCAAGAGTCAGATGTAAAACAATAATGTTTAATGAAAAAAGTCTTCTTATTCTTCATTTGGCAAAAAAAATGAAGGCAGAACTGAAATTTTCATTGATGAAATAACGATAGCCCTAACTCTTCAATTTTTAAATGTCTGGATTACGAAGGTAGTTTGGGAACTTTATCCATTCTGGTCAATCCACCCCTGTCTTGAAATGGTGATTGGTACATGTCTGTGACAAGGTAAAAGAAAATTAGAAACCTATGGAAGAGAAATCTCAAACTATTGATTGCATTCTGATTATCTTTGTGCCAGTTAGTTCCTGGCTTGGTTGCTATCGATTGCTCTTGGTCGTGGTATTGTATGTTCCGAGGACATGACTCCTACCATTCAAGAGAATGTGCATGGGTGATCTGATTCTGGAAGCCAGATCCTTTAACTGGAGGTTTGAAGGTATTATAAATAAGAAAATCACCAACCTCTTCCAGTTAAAGATTAGAAATACACCATGAACAGGAAAAAAATAGAAAAAGAGGTGTTGGCATGTGGGCAAAATAAAAATAGCATCCTGAGAAGTATTTAACATATTTTTCAAAATTCTGTATAATTACATAATTCATTTTTCCTAATAACCTAGAGACATAAGCTACTTTTTATATTTACTGTTAGTAAAGATATCTAGGTAATATAGACTGTCTTCAGCAAGCCCTTATTTTTCTGCTTTCTAAATCTGTTTCATTTTAGCTTGTGTTACTCTGCTTTGGTGGTTTGTGAGGTGTCCTTCACCCCACTCAAGATTCAAGAGCAATTTTTTTCATTCATCAATTAAAACACCTTTAATTTTGCTAAACAAAATCACTATTCTCTATTTAATCCTCATCCAACTTTCAGAAAACTATTATTACAGTCAGTTGATAGATAAGTAGCTGAGAAAGTAGCTCCTCCAAAGTCACAATTAGGAGGGGGGAAAAACCAACTCATATGACCTGCCCCTCCCCCAAAAAACATATTTTTAATTATGCTAAATAGCAAATTAAGGGGTTGCCATAACTAGCATTTTGTGAATTTCACATGCTGCTTTTCAAATCTGTAATAATGTTCATGCTTGACTCCTATTCGTTTTGACATCAAAACATATTTAAGAGGTTGTGTTTGTTTTTACCAATATCAGAAATTATTTTCTTCTTGTATAAGTAACTCTACTCCTTTCTATTAATTAATGTTAAAATTAACGTCAATGAGTGACATGGTGGCAAGTGAGAATGCCTGGTTCTATCTCTGGAACCTAGTATGTACTTTACTCTCTTCTGTTTTCCTCAGGTACATTTAATCAAGTCCTTCCTTCTACCTAATTTGTTCACATCTTTGGGAATGTGAAGATGAATGTGAATTAAAATGAGTCCCTAATTTTGAGGAACTCTCCAGCTTGTAAAGGGCAATAAGTTTGAAAGCAAATAAGTTCAAGAGACTGATAATTAGATTATAATTACTGAATATATGAATGTGATGATTAATCTTATGTGTCAACTTGACTGGGACACAGGGTGCCCAAATATTTGGTTAAACATTCTGGGTGTGTCTATGAGGATATTTCTGGATGAGATTAACATTCAGATCAGTAGACTGAATAAAATAGATTGCTCTCCTCAATGTGGGTGGGCCTCATCAGATCTGTTAGAAGCATAAATAAAAAAGCAAGGTAAGAGAGAATTCTCTCTTTGCCTAATAGCTTAACCTGGGACATTAGTCTTCTCCTGCCCTCATACTGGGGCATCAGTGTTCCAGGTTCTTGGGCCTTTGGACTAAGGCTGGAACTACACCACCAGTTTTCCCAGGTCTCCAGCTCACAGATGGCGTATCGTGGGACTTCTCAGCCTCTATAATTCACAGAGGACAGGTGAGAGGATAAACAGAGCAGGTCTTGCATGATAAACCACTCTATCATTCCAACTCCCTCTAAGCCTTTGGATACCTTTCTAAATATCTTTTGACATTTAAATTTACTATAGGTCATTCTTGGGTTGGTAATCCAGTCAACCAAGCAAGCAAACTATTAGAGTCATTACCAGCTCCTTCTACACACTGAGTCTACAATCTCTGTTTATGATGCCATATCAATAAATGTGTGCTGATTCAACTTCTATTCTTTACACTCTGATCTCATATCCTTAGCATCCACAGATTTCTGTTACTTTAAATTGGCAAAGTCATGCAATTCTGTTTTTATGTAACATTATCTTCTCAAGGTTGGCATTTGTATCTCACTGTTGAAGGCATGCTGGGAATTCAGTCTTGTTATAGATAGAGAAGTAAGGAAAATGTGGTGGGAATAGGTACTGAGGAGGATTAGCAATCTCTTGTGGGGCCAGGTCTTCAGGCAAGTGAAGAATATCATCCATATGGAGAGTATGGAAGGGCTGTTTCTGCTGGCAAAGAAATTTCAGTAAGATTTAAGAGTTCAAGGTCCCTCCCTAGCTTCATTGGAATCTGCCCATATGGCTGCATTCCGATTTTCAAGATCTTATCCCTTCCTGAGATATATTACATGTTTAGAAATAAAATTTGCTTGTAAGCCAGCCACTTGCAGGATTCGATTCTGGATATTGTTTTCAGAAATCTCTGCCTCATGGCTACAAAAGATAAATGCTTGTTTTAGAGTAGTCACAGAAGCTTTCAGGTCCTCTATGCAGATCTTGAGTTGAGAACTTTTTTTTTAAAGATTTATTTATTTATTTGAGAAAGAGAGAGAGAGAGAAAGCACAGTGGGATAAGGGGCAGAAGGAGAGAATTTTAAGCAGATTCCCCGCTGAGCCAAGAGGCTGATGCAGGGTTTGATCCCGCTAGCCATGAGATCACCACCTGAGCCGAATGCAAGAGTCAGATGCTTAACCAACTGAGCCACCCACGTGCCCCAAGTTGGGAAATAACTTAAGGCCTTGAGCTTAAGATCTTCTTACTACATGTTCTCTAGTGCACTTATGAGATACTAATATAATCCTTATATTTACTAGCATTTCCTATGGCAAAATGCTTTGTCACCAGGAATTTTACCTTTTGGAGATAGACACTTGCACTAATTATCAACAGGTAGTAATTTACCACTGCATGTCATAAGCTACCATTTTGTTCTTTTATCACTGAAGAGTCATTAATGCCATTAAATCTTAGGTCAATTTCAGATAGCATAAAATGATTTCAGAGAACACATAATTAAGATTCTGTTCTATCAGAAGCACTATCAATGCCAAATTTTGTATTAGTCAGAGTTCAATAAAAGAAATATAACCACTCCTACATATGAAGTGAGCGAAGCATCGAAGGGATTTGACATTATGCAATTGTGGCAGAGGTTAAACTGTCTCTTTACAGCTGCTTTGTGTCTGATGCTGGAGGTTGAAGTCCAAATAATATGAAATCATATGTAAATAAGGGGAGAGTAGAGACAAGTTTAATCCCACGAGAATGAGCTGGGATCCATGACCACGAGCAATCTGGAATCCCTAAAGAAAGACTGGAAATTCATGTTCATCTTCTTATCATCTCCAACATTGTTAACTGGGTGTCCTAAATTTAGAAGATGGAATCCGGGTGTCCTGAAGGAGAAGTTGAAGTGTGACTTTACAGTGCTAAGTACACAGCTGGTCCAGGAAGCAGAGAAGCTGAAAGAGGTAGATCAGCTGTTGGCCCAAAGCTCTCCCACCTCAATGAGGTAACCTCCCAGATAAGCAAAGAAGCGTGAGATACAAACATCTTCCCCAAACTTCCAACCATTAAAAAAAAAAAAAAAAGTCTTTTACTTCACTACTGATTGCCAAAATCTCATGAAAAAAAAAAAAATGTCTCTTCTCACCCAGGCTAACTAGAAACACACAGGGAAGGGAATTCAGGGAAATGTAGTTTTGTTTAGCCAAATTGACACATTACAAAGAGAGTACTGTAGAGAAGCCAGCTTAGTCACACACAACTAAGCATTCCCAATGACAAGCCAATTAATCAAATTTAGAAATTACCAATATGTTTACCATAACCTGTGTTCATAACTGCTTGTTAGAACCTTTCCCTTTGGGTTCCTTTAAATATACATTTTCTGGTATTGTTTTTATAGAAATCTTCTGCCAGTCTTGTATTAAACATTGTATCAATTTGTAGATAATCTCTCTTCTGTCTAGAGTTTCTTTTCTTTTTTTTTTTTTTTTTTTTAGAGGGGCAGGGGGGCAAAGGGAGAGGGAGAGAATCTTAAGCCCAGCACAGAGCCCAACAAGGGGTTCAACCTCATAACCCTGAGATCATGACTTGAGCTGAAATCAAGAATTGGACGCTTAACCAACTGAGCCACCCAAATGCCTCTATCTAGAGTTTCTTCTACTATTTCTCATTGATATATTTTACCACTGCACATTTAGATATGGAATTAATACTTATTAACTTTTTAGGACTTAAGTGTATCTTTTTAATTTGGAGATATATGACTTTCATCAAGTCATTAAAATTGGCTGCCATTATTTTATTTAACATGGCTTCTATCATGTCCTGTGGCATTCTTGGGGCTGTTCACAAATACACTTCTCCTTTCTGTACATGTTAGAATTGCATGTCACATTACTCCAAAGTTAGGATTGGTCAAGGTACTCTGCAAAAAGTGGCATGTATCACCTCTTAGCTCAGTCTTTAAGGTCCAGGGTTTAATTTGCTTTGGCTCTTACCCCTGTGTCAGGAAAAGTGGCATTGCTTCAGGTGTTAGAAATTCCATTAATTTATCTGGATAACTGGGGTAATTGGAGATGACCTTCATGAGTGGCCTATACATCAAATTTCCTAAAGGCAGTCTTCTGATTTCTATATCCTGCATTTCTTTTGGTAAGATACCCCTTAATTCTTACTATTAAATAGTTCCCTCTGCTTTCACTTCTGCTTTCTTAATTTAAAGATTGGCTGATAAATTGATATTTTATAAAATATGCTGGAAATTTAAGGAGTAATGAACATAAAATCTATCACATACATGTCTCATAAAAAGCAAGATATAAATATCTTGAAAACTTTTTATCTGGCAGGGAGGTTTACGGGCTAAAAATTGCCTTGGGGCTAAAAGTTGCCAAAAATCAGATGACTACCTCTGTACACTGTATGCACCATTTGTATAGACCTCACCTATATTTTCTCATACCATCTAGATCTGTTCTGTTCAACACAGTAATCACTAGTCACATGTAGCTATTGAGCATGTAAAATGTGGCCACTCCAAATTCAGCTGTGTTTTAAATATAAAATATACATTGGATTTCAAAACCTTCGGATGAATAAAAAAAATGTGAAATATCGCCATATCAATTTCTTATGCTGAGTACATGTTGAAATAATAGCTTACATATAATTGTTTAAATAAAATATATAATAAATATTAATCACATTATGTTTCTATTTTAGTTTTAAGTATTTCTATGAAAAATATAAGTTTTGTATTTGACTTTCATTACATTTCAACTCAATAGCATTAGTCCAGACTTTAAAGGTCAAATATTTCTATTATATATAGAATAATTTCTTATGAATTTTTCATTAAGTAGTCACTCTACCAAAATTCTAACAGTTTTTAGTACTCCTTCTTAAAGAAAATTTCTTTAAGAGATTTATCTACTAATGAATATAAATTAATCTATATATTTTCACAGATTCTATAGGTAGTTTTTTTGCTTATTTCATGTTAACACTGATCAATTGTGTGTGTGTGTGTGTGTGTGTGTGTGTGTGTGTGTGTATCTGAGTTTTCTTTACAGAGCATTTATTAATGGAGATAATGTTTGACATTTTATATTAGACATCCTAGAAATTGCTATTCTTCAAGGTTTTATTAAAAATGGGGTTAAAGATACCCAAGGTTGAATTTTATGTCTAGAGTTTCAATATTGGGTTTTTAAGATGTAAATTTCACTCCTTGTCATTCAAATATATCTTTCAATTTGACTTAAAATTTATGAGTTTCAAATTTGATCAGACAGCTGAAATTGTTTCTCATCCTCCACTGAACTTATTTTAAGTCTATGCCACAAAGTTAGTGATATAAGTAAGTGAGTGATCCAATTTCCCCTCTTTCCAAGCACATTGGCCTATAACCCAGGTGCCAAACCTCTTCAAGTTTGAATTTTGCTAAGAGTATAGTCTTAAGAAGAGTGAGAATAACAAAAAAAAGTATGTTATCTGATAATAAGTTATGAAGTCTGTGAAGACATTTCCAAATCTTTTGATAATATTATATGTATGATACATATTATATGTGTGTGTGTAGTGAAAATACTGATAGTTTTCAAAATTATTCTAATGGTGGAAAAAGATGAATATATAGACAAATAATCTGGGCTCCTGATAAGAGTAACTTCTATAAAACAAAATGATTGTTAAGTTTTACTTTTGTATGACACTTCTTGCTTTTTCAAATTATTTTCACATATTTTCATAAAACAATTCACTTTAAAAATAGCACTACAAAAGAAATAGGTATAATAATTGAAAACAAACACTTATTCACGCTTACTATATTACAGGTACTCTTCAAAGTAGTTTATATGTATTAACTCATTTAATCCCCATACATAATCAACTCTATTTAGCAGATGAAAGAACAAGAACTAAGGAACAGAAAAGCTAAATAACTTGTTAACAACATTTCCCTGGCTGTAAATGGTGGAATTAGGATTTGACACAGGCAATTTAATTCCATAGCCTATGTTCCTAAGGACACATTTTATACAGAATTTTAAGTACATTGCTCCAAGTCCTGTCATTTATAGATATGGCCAGGACCACAATACAGATTATCCAATTTAAAGTTTATTCTTCTTTATATTACATGGGGAAATTATAGTGAAGAAACTATAAGAGGCAGAACAGCCAGAAGAGAAGGAAGGAACAATAGAAGGAGCAAAAGCATAGACAATTTAAATACTATATTATTACTATGCAAATGTTTACATTTTTAAAGTTTTTAACATCAGTGCTGACTTGTTTTTTAACCTATGATGCTACATTTGTAACTCCTTCTCTATGTGGTACTGTAGATGTAGTTCATTTAGAAATCATAGAGGAGTGATTGGAAATTAGACTGAAAAAATTTTAGGTGTATATATAGCAAATCTATCCAAATTTATCTGCATATTAATGTCAATCACAACCAAAATCATAGGAGTTATGTATGTATGTTTGTGTGTGTGACACTGACAAGCTGATTCTAAAATGTATATGGCACTGCAGTGAACCAAGAAGAGCCAACATGATCCAAGACTATCTTAATAAAGATGTACAAAATTAGTAGATTTAAACTATCTGATAATTAGGAGCTCCTATAAGGCTAAAATAATGCAGATAGGGTGATTTGGCAAAAAGGCAAATAGACAAATGGAATAAATTAGTGTCCAGAAACAAACCCACACATACATAATAATTTAATTTATGGCAAAATTTAATTTATGACCCTTAATATAGTGATGGAATTTTCAATATATTATGTTGAGTCAATTGAATATTCGCATAGGAAATAAAACAAATCTTGCTCTTTACAATATAAACAAAAAAAAATTTCAGTTGAATTTTTAGACAAATTAAAAAAGGTAGAATACTAATCTTTTAAAAGATAACATAAAAGAATATCTTCATTACTTTAGAATAGACAAGGATTTTTTTTTAAAGATTTTATTTATTTATTTGACAGAGAGAGACACAGAGAGAGATGGAACACAAATGAGGGAGAGGGAGAAGCAGGCTTCCTGCTGAGCAGGGAGCCTGATGCGGGGCTCAATCCCAGGACCCCGGGATCATCTGAGCCGAAGGCAGATGCTTAACGAATGAGCCACCCAGGCACCCCAATAGACAAGGATTATTTAAACTGGACATTAAAAACACTACTCACAAAGGAAAATATGGATAAAGTATTAAGCGTTAAATAATACATAAATATATATGTATATATATTTGCAATACAGACATTCATCAAATGACTCATCCACAGTATATTAAAACATCCTAAAATAAATTTTTAAAAATTAAGGCAACTATTTTTAAGAGTAGTCAAAAGTCTTGAAAAAGTATTTCATAAAAGATAATATCCAAAGGTTAATGAACATGAAAAATTAACTCATTGGGGAAAGTAAAGCCTTGAAGGAATACCACCTTGCATCCAACAGAAATGCTAAGAATGACAACAAAACTAACAATTTCTAATGAGGATGCCGAGGAACTAGCATTCATACTCTTCTAATGGGGGTGTGCCAATTGATAAAGATATGGAATACTATTTTGAAATATCTACCAAATCTTAAAACCTGAATAAACAACAGTTCTTTTTTTTTTTTTAAGATTTTATTTATTTATTTGACAGAGAGAGAGAGTGAGAGAGGGAACACAAGCATGGGGAGCAGGAGAGGGAGAAGCAGGCTTCCCGCAGAGCAGGGAGCCCGATGCAGGGCTCGATCCCAGGACCCTGAGATCATGACCTGAGCTGAACAGTTCTATTCCTATGTACATACTCAAAAGAAATATGTATTTCTTTTTGTGCACAAAAGATATACATAAAAATGTTTATAATAGGATTATTCATAATAATCCCAAGCTGGAGGAAAAAAAAAACCAAAACAAAATAAAATAAAAACCAAAAAAACTCCTCCTACTACTACTACTACATTCAACAACTGAAAGAAAACTCAAAAATAAGATATTGAGCAAAAGACGCCAATTACAGGATAATATATACTGACAGTTTCATTCATATATATTTCAAAATCAACCAAAAAAATCAGTAATGGAAATGATTAACCTGGTGATCTTTTAGAGAAATGATAAATACGCTATGACAAAGTTTTCTGGGCCACTTGTAATATTCTGCTTTTTGGTATGGATGGTGTGTGTGTGTGTGTGTGTGTGTGTGTGTGTGTGTGTGCACGCGTGTGTGTGTGTGTGTAAATAATTGTCCTTGTGCATTTCCTTATCATATGAAAATACATTATATGGCCATTTTTTTTACCCTGTGCAGCCATTTTCTTTTTAATTTTTAAAAATTTTCCTCCAAAAAGAGAAAAATAAGAAAACACAGCAGGGGATTAGATGAACACAGAAAAACTCAACTATGCTTTGGAGAATTATTTGTGCAAGGACATTACAAAATTTAAAAAATAAAATCCTAAAATTAAAGGTATGATTGAATACTTAATATAATGCTACACATTACTATTATCTTTGGTCATTTTATAAATGGAATCCACCACTGAGCTATCCTTTCTTACATCAACATGAACTTTCTCTTTTCTGCTCACCCCTACCATCATGAAATTCACTTCAAATTCATTTCAAACTTCACAACTACTGAAATTCTTCATTAAATTTCTCACACTTTTACATTAACTAAAACAATAGATGATGATGAGCCAGGCCTTGTAACACTCTCACATTTCCTAAAAATCATATTGGTAGCTGGAAGATTTGCTATTCCCTATTGCTCCTTCCACTTTATATTAGTTATCTATTGCTGCTGTGCCAAATTATCACAATTATCTTGGCTTAGACCAACATACATTTATTATCTTACAGTTCAAAAGATCAGAAGTTTCACAGAGCTTGAATCAAGGTGTCAGCAAGGTAGTATTCCTTCTGAAGGTTGTAGTAGAGAATCTGTTTTCTTGCCTTTTCCACCTTCTGGGGCTGCCTGCATTCCTTGGCTCATGGCCACTTTCATTCTCAAAGGCAGTAGTGCAGCATTTTCATATCTTTCTCTAACTCCAGCACTCCTACCTTCATCTTATAAGGACCCTTCTGATTACATTGGGCCCACTTGTATAATTCAGGCTAATCTTAAAATTCCTTTCACCAAGTAAGTTAACATATTCATTTCCTTATCATCTCTGGCTTGATCTAATGTAAAAAATACCTTAATTAGATTTCCTATGTCTAGTATTATCCTCCTCACTCACAAATCTATTATTATATTGCAAATACTTCATGTTACTCTCTAAATTTTTTTTAAAAAGCAAACACTTTGCGTTACTCTCTAACTCAACCTAGTTTAATGGCTAATAGTCTACTAGAAAATAATGTTTTTCAAGGGTTATAAAGATCTTTATGCCTCTGGGGTTCAAGCTCCCTTTTGCTCTCACAGACCATCTATGCTATTTAAGTTGTTATCTCTGAGCTCCAGGTCTCTTCCTCTGCACTATGCATTGTGATTCTAGGACTAAGATTCTGCAACACCATGAAATCTACTGAAGATAACTATTCTCTGTGAAAAACTACTCCTGTCTTGTTTTTAAGCCCTTGACAGAGACCAGATACCTGACACATGACACCAAGTGATAATGGGATCTCAGTAGCCTATCATGAAGTGTAGACACACCTATCTGACTCAGTAAACCAAAAATTTGGCCATTCATAGCAACAGTCTATCATCAAGTACAAATCAAATACAAGAAGAAACTGGTTGTAGTAGAGAAGGATCCAGAAGCACAAGAAGTTGAACAAGACTCCTGGAGCATTTACTCCTAGAGTTACATCCTCTCTCCTCCCTCAATCCACACTTAACAACCTTAAAGTACATAAGTACCATTGGCTGATTAAAAATAAAAATGTTTTGCTTGTTTAACATTTTTTTTTCATTCTATACTAGTATCAATCAGATCTGGATGCCTACAACACCACAACCTCAAACAAGAACTTCCCTGAAAGACAGTAGTGAAGAGAAATATTACCAATAAGCAGAACCTGGAAGAGTATATTTTAAGTTATCTACTTTATACTAAGAAATGGTTAGAAATATGGATCTGCACAAATTAATGGGTGATGGCTAACAGTTTGGCCTTATTGTCAGGAACCAAAAAGAATAAGATGGAAGACTAAAAAATTGGAAGATGACTAAGTATAAATTTTTAGAAAAGGACAAAGATGTTACAGTGTCTGATTTCATCTGAATGCTCATCTATGTGTAAGGAGGTGGATAATATACATTCTCTGTGGACATCAGTAAGCCCGTTTCCCAGCCATTCTGGTGCCTCTTTAATGAACCCAAATATGCTATGGTCATGATAACAGAGAAGGAGTCTATATACGTGCTCAACAAAAGTCAACTTTCCTCACTGAGTCTGATCTCGCTGCCACCACTCCTGAGTACCTTATCTGCCAACAGAAAGGACAGATGTTGACCTTAATATAGAGCTGTCAATATGGCCCAAATCTCTAGAGGGAACAGCCAGACTCCTGGTGGTAGACTGATTATACTGGATCCCTTTCAACATGGAGATGTCAACTACTTTATGTCACTAAAATAAACATGTAATGTTGCCATGAACATGCATTTCATGTCCACAAGTCTTCTGCCAGTATCAAAATCTGTGAAATTAAGGAATGATTTACTTATGCTTTATTATTCTACCCAAAGTTTTTTTGTCAAGAAATTCATTTCATATCAAAATGAGCCTTAAAATTGATTTCTGACTATGGAATTCACTAGTCTTAACTATATCGCTTAGAAGATGGTGGCATGAGATAATGACTCAATTACAGCACCAGTTGAGAGAGAACATGCTGAAAGTATGTTTCTGTCTTTCAGAATGAAGTATATACTCCAAGTAATCATGTTATATGCTGCAGTTTAGCCCAAGCTCAAATAAATCAGTCCAAGAATCAAAGGCTGGTAATAGCATTTGCTCCTAATATTCCACTCATACAACTTTGGTTTTCTATCGTCACAATTTTGGCAACTGCTAATTTGAAGGTCTTTGTTTCCATGGCAGGTGACAACAGTTATATTACCCAAGCAGATAAAACTAGAACAATTAAAGTGCTAACTGGGTGAAACTTAACCAAGAGATCAGTGGTTGAAGATGGAAACTATGTCAGTTAATCACAGCCTCTTATCTGTTATACAAACAAGAACTGATGCAGTTATGTACATTTTCTTCCTTTTGTATTTTGTGTATACACATAAAATGATATACATTCTCTCACACACACAGGTTTATAATAATTATTCTTATTTATGCTAACTACTCTTCTGTCCTTTTATCATGTTATATAAGAATTCCTGGTGGTATTTAGCTTTTTAACTTAATCTCCTAAATTACAGAATATTCTGTAGTCACTGTGACTGAATGGGTGGAGAAATTTACATTGCTTGCAGATGGATACCAGGACTGGTGGTGCCCAAAGATCATGCTGTGACTGCTAGGATTTTGTTTCTCACACTTTTGTAGAAACAGTAAAAAAAAAGAAAGAAAAACTGTAGAAACAGTCTTCTTTTGCATAAAAGATTATTACATGTTGTTAGGTGCAAACATGAATATATTGGCATGACATGAATGTTAAAATATATAGAGGGCATATTTGAATGCTGACTGACCAATGAAGTCAACCAGGATGGTAATTATTTTACTCCATTCCAAACGGTGTCTCCTAGTTGGGATGCTAAGTCTGGAGACACTACAAATATACTTTTTACTTTCTCACTGATTTCTTATCAGGCTCTACAAAAGGTGCACTAAGAATTTAAAACAGAAAATAGGGAATATCAATGTCCCGCTTTTCACCCTCCAGCTTCTTCGGTTTATCAAAACTAATTTATCATGCACTCTCAAAGGTATGAGCATCAATCAGCTGAGCAGCAACTTGCCCTCAGAAATCTGAGCCCCAACTTCACAGGTACCCTCTTCCAAGTTTCTCTACCCTTATAACATTAATTGCTTCTATTAGTTCCCATAGTCCAAGAGTTACTACCTGTTTTTAATGTCATCTCATTTTATCTTGAATTTGCCCTCTAACATCTGTATCTAATTCCCTAAATTATTTCCTCTCTGTTGAAAGCCTTATGGGAGTTTCTGTATTATTAACCTGAGACTGATTAATGTCATTGTTCACAACCAACACCGTATTTTATATATGTTCTGACATCTTGAAGTTCCTTGAATATAGTAAATTCTCTAATAAATTGATGATTTTGCACAGCTATCTCTGTAGTCAGAGATACAGAGAATGACTCAATTACAGCACCAGTTGAGAGAGAACATGCTGAAAGTATGTTTCTGTCTTTCAGAATGAAATATATACTCCGAGTAATCATGTTATATGCTGCAGTTTAGCCCAAGCTCAAATAAATCAGTCCAAGAATCAAGGGCTGGTAATAGCATTTGCTCCTAATATTCCACTCACACAACTTTGGTTTTCTATCATCACAATTTTGGCAACTGCTAATTTGAAGGTCTTTGTTTCCATGGCAGGTGACAACACCTTGAATACCTTACACTGACTCATTGTTCATGATTCAGACTGACAGTCACTCCATCTCTAAAGCAATCCTTTCTTCCCTTGCTCAACACACAACCCATCCTATGGAAAGTTTCTTCTGACCAAAGCTATAATCTTATATATCACTCTTTTAACATTCATCAAAATTAGCTAAACAGGTTTGGTTATGAATCTTTTCCATTAAAATATAAGAGTTTTCAAGGCAGACATCCTACCTGTTTTTTTAATGTTCATGATCCAACACAGTAGATGCCATTTAACAGAACATAAATGTTTGATAAATGAATGAATGACTTAACATCTTCAGTCCTCCTTTCTCTCCCCTTCTAAATTGTGGGCAATATATTTAATTCTTACAAAATGCTGCAATTGCTCACTGTAGATATTATGACAAGAGTTATTTTTATAACAGTTTATTACTTTATTGAAGTATAATTAACATAGAGTGTTATTTTAATTTCAGCTGTACAATATAATGATCCAACAATTCTATATATTACTCAGTTCTTATCATGATAAGTGCACTCTTGATCCCCCTCATCTATTTCACCCATCCCCCCACCAACCTCCCCTCTGGCAACCACCAGTTTGCTCTCTGTATTTAAGAGTCTGTTTTTGTCTTCATGTTAATTATACTTCAATTAAAAAATAATGAAAAACAAAAACCAAAAAAAAGGAGGAAATTTCAGGTAGCATGGTAAAGACAGACAAATTTATTTTCCAATCCCTCTTTCTTATCCTAAGTATGTAAATATGAAAAGATAATAGAGACATCTCATTTCTACTTTTTTTGGTCAACTCAATAAAACACAGTTTAATAAACAATACAGAAAAGAGTGAAGATGGAATCCTATCCTCAAAAATGAATGAGGACCAAAGCCAATAGAAGACATCCAAATAAAGCCCTGAACCTCAACCAAGGTGCGAGGTTCGGAACCAAGAGGACTTACCACCATGTTCCGAAGCCACCGAGGAGATGACAGAGTACAGTGGACTCTTGGTAGGTACCTTAATCCATTCTAAGGCAGTGCCAGGGATGAAGGTAAGACACTTTGGATCCTGCCGACTATGACAAGTTTTGTCTATCAAAAGGATGCTGTAAAACAAACAAAGCATTTTGAGGGATATTAGGGATTGCAATTTGGTACACTTACCAAGATGAGCACTGAGTATAGAATCATTGAATCATTATATTGTACTCTTGAAACTAATATAACACTGTATGTTAATTATATTTCAATAAAAAATATGACAATTTATTACAAAAATGTCCTAATTGAAGTTCTGCTCATCTCTTAGGTTTGAAAAATCTTTTCCCCCCAATTACATATATAACTCAGCCACAGTAGAAATATTTTAAGTATTCAGTACTCTGCCATATTGGGCACAGTAAACATGGAACATTCAATCATGGCAGAAAATTCTTTGTTTTTTATTTTATTTTATTTTTTTATTATGTTCAGTTAGCCAACATATCATTAGTTTTAGATGTAGTGTTCAATAATTCATTAGTAGCATATAAAATCCAGTGTTCATCACATCATGTGCCTTCTGTAATACCCATCACCCAGCTACCCCATCGCCCCAACCCCCTCCCTTTTGTAACCCTCAGTTTGTTTCCCCGAGTTGAGAGTCTCTCATGGTTTGTCTCCCTCTCTGATTTCTTTCCATTCAGTTTTCCCTCCCTTCCCCTATGGTCCTCCGTGCTGTTCCTTATGTTCCACATATGAGTGAAACCATATGATATTTGTCTTTCTCTGCGTGACTTGTTTCACTTAGCATAATCCCCTCTAGTTCCATCCATGTTGTTGCAAATGGCAAAATTTCATTCTTTTGATGGCTGAGTAATATTCCATTGTATACATATACCACCTCTTCTTTTCCATTCATCATCAGTCAATGAACATTTGAGTTCCTTCCATAATTTCGCTATTGTTGTTAGTGCTGCTGTAAACACTGGGGTACATGTGCCCCCCGTGAATCAGCACTTTTGTATCCTTTGGATAAATACCTAGTAGTGCAATTACTGGGTTTTAGGGTAATTCAATTTTTAACTTTTTGAGGAAACTCCATACTATTTTCCAGAGTGACTGTAGTAATCTGCATTCCCACCAACAGTGCAAAAGGATTTCCCTTTCTCCCCAACCTCACCAACATCTCTTGTTTTCTGAGTTGTTAACTTTAGCCATTCTGACAGGTGTGAGGTGGTATCTCATTGTGGTATTGATATGTATTTCCCTGTTGATGAATGATGTTGAGCATTTTTTCATGTGTCTCTTAGCCATTTGTAGGTCTTCTTCGGAGAAATGTCTGTTTATGTCTTCTGCCTATTTCTTAACTGGATTATTTATTTTTGGGATGTTGATTTTGATGAGTTCTATATAGATTCTGGATACTAGCCCTTTATCTGCTATGTCATTTGCAAATATCTTCTCCTATTCCGTTGGTTGCCATTTAGTTTTGTTGATTGTTTCCTTCCTGGGCAGAAGCTTCTTATCTTGATGAGGTCCCAATAGTTCATTTTGCTTTTGTTTCCCTTGCCTCCAGAGACATCTAGTAAGAAGTTGCTGTGGCTGAGGTCAAAGAAGTTGCCGCCTGTGTTCTCTTCTAGGATTTTTATGGTTTCCTATCTCACATTTATATCTTTTATCCATTTTGAATTTATTTTTGAGTATGGTGTAGGAAAGTGGTCCAGTTTCATTCTTCTGCATGTCACTGTCAGATTTCCCAACAGAATTTTTTGAAGAGACTGTCTTTGTTCCATTGGATATTCTTTTCTGCTTTGTCAAACATTAGTTGATCATATAGTTGTGGGTCTATTTCCGGGTTCTCTATTCTGTTCCATTGATCTATGTGTCCGTTTTTGTGCCAGTACCATACTGTCTTAATCATTACTTAATCACTTTGTAATACAGCTTGATGTCTGGGAGTGTGATGCCTCCCACTTTGCTTTCCTTTTTCAACATTACCTTGGCTATTCAGGATCTTTTCTGGTTCCATACAAATTTTAGGATTGTTTGTTCTAGTTCTGTGAAAAATGCTGGTGGTCTTTTGATAGGGATTGCACTGAATGTGTAGATTGCTTTAAGTAGTATAGACATTTTAACAATATTTGTTCTTCCAATCCACAAGCATGGAATGTTCTTCTATTTCTTTGTGTCATCTTCAATTTCTTTCCTAAGTGTTCTATAGTTCTCAGCATACAGATCTTTTACCTCTTTGGTTAGGTTTATTCCTAGGTATCTTATGGTTTGGGGTGTAATTGTAAATGGGATCAATTCCTTGATTTCTCTTTCTGCTGTTTCATTATTGGTATATAGAAATGCAACAGATTTCTGTATGTTGATTTTATATCCTGTGACTTTGCTGAATTCATGAATCAGTTCTAGCAATTTTTTGGTGGTGCTTTCAGATTTTCTACAGAGTATCATGTTGTCAGTGATGAGTGACAGTTTGGCTATTTCCTTGCCAATTGGAATGCTTTTTATTTTTTTTGTTGTTGTTGTCTGACTGCTGAAGCTAGGACTTCTAGTACTATGCTGAACAACAGTGGTGAAAGTAGACATCCCTGTCATATTCCTAACCTTAGGGGAAAAGCTCAGTTTTCTCCCACTAAGGGTGACATTAACTGAGTTTTTCATATATGACCTTTATTATGGTGAGGTATGTTTCTTCTCTCTCTACTTTCTTCAGGATTTTTACAAGAGAGGCTGTTTTATTTTGTCAAATGCTTTTACTGCATCTATTTAGAGGATCATATGGTTTTTATCCTTTCTTTTATTAATGTGATATATCATGTATATTGTTTTGTGGATATTGAAGCACCCCTGAAGCCCAGGAATAAATCCCACTTGATCATGGTGAATGATTCTTTTAAGGTACTGTTGGATTCAATTTGCTAATATTTTAAGAATTTTTGCATCCATGTTTATTAGGGGTATTGGTCTGTAATTCTCCTTTTTAGTAGGGTCTTTGATTTTGGAATCAGGGTAATGCTGGCCTCACAGAATGAGTTTGGAAGTTTTCCTTTCATTTCTATTTTTTGGAACAGTTTGAGAAGAATAGGTATTAGTTCTTCTTTAAATGTTAGAATTCCCCTGGGAAGCCATCTGGCCCTGGACTCTTGTTTGCTGGGAGATTTCTAGTTACTGATTCAATTTCTTTGCTAGTCATCAGTCTGTTTAAGTTTGCTATTTCTTCCTATTTCAGTTTTGGTAGTTTATATGTTTCTAGGAATTTATCCATTCTTCCCAATGGACTGCCCAATTTGTTGGCATATAATTGCTAATAATATTTTCTGATAATTGTTTTGTATTTTATAGTTTGGTTGTGATCTCTCCTCTCTCATTTGTGATTTAATTCAAGTCCTTTTTCTTTTCTCTTTGATAAATATGGCTAGAGGTTTATCAATTTTATTAATTCTTTCAAAGAACAGCTCCTAGTTTCATCAAAAGGGTTGTTTTATTTCTATATCATTTATTTCTGTTCTGATCTTAATTATTTCCTTCTTCCGCTGGTTTTAGACTTTACTTGCTGCTCTTTTTCCAGCTCCTTTAGGTATAAGATTAGGTTGTTTATTTGAGCCTTTTTTTGCTTCTTGAGGAGGTCTGTATTGCTATATACTTCCTTCTTATGATTGCCTTTGCTGTGTCCCAAAGATTTTGGACTGTCGTGTTTTCATTTTCATTTGCTTCCATGTATTTTTTAATTTCTTCTTTAATTTCCTGGTTAACCCATTCATTCTTTAGTAAGATGTTCTTTAACCTCCATGTATTTGTGGTCTTTCCAAATTTTTTCTTGTGGTTGACTTCAAGTTTTGTAGCATTGTCATGCATGGTATGATCTCAGTCTTTTTGTATTTGTTAAGGCCTGATTTGTGTGATCCAGTATGTGATCAATTCTGGAGAATGTTCTACGTGCACTTGAAAAGAATGTATATTCTCTTGCTATAGGATGAAATGCTCTGAATATATCTGTTAAGTCCATCTGGTCCAGCGTGTCATTCAAAACCATTGTTTCCTCGTTGATTTTCTGTTTTCATGATCTGTTCATTGCTGTTAATAGGGTGTTAAAGTCCCCTACTATTATTGTACTATTATTGATGAGTTTAAACTTGTTATTAATTGATTTATATAATTGGGTGTTCCCAAGTTGGGGGCATAAATATTTACAACTGTTAGATCTTCTTGTTGGATAGACCCTTTATTATGATATAGTGCCCTTCTTCATCTCTTATTACAGTCTTTGGTTTAAAATCTAGTTTGTCTTATATAAGTATGGCTACTCCAGCTTTCTTTTGATGTCCATTAGCATGATAGATGGTTCTCCACCACTTCACTCTCAATCTGGAGGTGTCTTTGGGTCTAAAATGAGTCTTTGGTAAGCAGCATATTGATGGGTCTTGTTTTTTATCCATTCTGATGCCCTGTGTCTTTTGATTGGAGCATTTAGTCCATTTACATTCAGAGAAATTATTGATAGATATGAATTTAGTGCCATTGTATTACCTGTAAAGTTGTTGCTCATATAGATTGTCTCCTTTTCTAGGCTTTGTTGCTTTTGGTCTCTTTCCCACTCAAAGGGTCCCTGTAATATTTCTTGCAGAGCTGGTTTAGTGTTCATGAACTCTTTTAATTTTTTGCTTAACTTGGAAACTCTTTATCTCTCCTTCTATTGTGAATGACAGCCTCCTGAAAATAGTATTCTTGGCTGCATATTTTTCCCCTTCAGCATACTGAATATATCACGCTACTCCCTTCTGGCCTGCCATGTTTTTGTGGACAGGTCTGCTGCCAGCCTTATGTGTCTACTCTTGTAGGTTAAGGACGTTTTGTCCCTAGCTACTTTCAGAATTCTCTTTTTATTTTTGTATTTCACAAGTTTCACTATAATATGTCTTGGTGTTGGCCTGTTTTTGTTGACTTCAAGGGGAGTTCTCTGTGCCTATTGGTCTTGAATGCCCATTTCCTTCCCAGATTAGAGAAGTTCTTAGCTATAATTTGTTCAAGTAGACCTTCTGCCCCTTTTTTTCCCATTCTTCTTCTTCTGGGACTCCTATGATATGGATATTATTGCACTTTGTGGAACTGCAGAGTTCCCTAAGTCTATATTCATGATCTAACAGTTTTCTTTCCCTCTTCTTTTCAGCTTCATTATTTTCCATAATTTTATCTTCTATCTCATTTATTCATTCCTCTGCTTCTTCCATTCATTGTGATTACATCAGTTGATTTTGCATCACAGTTATAACATTTTTTTTTTAATTTTGGCCTGACTAGTTTTTAGGTCTTTTATATCTGCAGATAAGGTTTCTCTGTTGTCTTCTATGCTTCTTTCAAGTCTAGCTATCATTCTTACATGACTGTTGTTCTAAATTCTTGTTCAGATATATTGCTTATATCTGTTTTGAACAAATCCCTAACTGTGGTTTCTTCTTGATATTTCTTTTGGGGAGAATTCCTCCATCTTGTCATTATGTCTAGGTTTCTGTCTTTTGTGTGTTATGAAAGCTTGTTATGCTTCCTGCTCCTGAGAATAATACTATATTAAAAATGGGTGCTACACTGTCCAGGGCCTGGGGCTTCAGAAAGTGTTTCTGGTGTATGCTGTATGCACTCTGCTGTTGTGTTTTGGGTGCTCTTTCCCACAGGCCAGTCCTCTGTGGAGTTCCTCCTTGCTTGTATTGGGGACTGTTTGCTGTTTGGGCCTTTAGGTGTGCTTTGGTTTGTTTGTTAAGATAAGCCCGATAAGAAAGAAAAAAAAAGCCTGACCCAAGAAAAGAAAGGAACAAGAAAGCAAACAAACAAAAAAGTACAGCCTGATTCCAAAGGAAAAAAAAAGGAAAAAAGAAAGAAAAAAAAAAAAAGACTGATCCAAATAAGGAAAAAAAAAAAAAAACAAGCCAACAAATGAACAAAAAACTATAAGCCTGATGCCATAGAGAAAAAAAAAAATTATATATTAAACAAAAAAGTAAAAATTAAAAAAAAAGCCTAGTCCTATTTCCACCAGAACTGCAGCTGACCCTTTGGAGCACTCTAGGGTCAGTAGCCTTAATGCATGTGGAGGCTCTGTGTTGGTCTTCTGAGAGAGAGGCCTGCTGCACTGCCCCCCCATCAGACCTGCCCTTATAATGATGCCCCTGCCAGAAGCAGGGGAGCAGGGTTTGGTGTAAGCGACTCAAGGCACTGTATTTCTCCCTTGAAGTCCGATTGTGTTATTTGGCAGGAGAAGGGAAAGATGGCATCACCTTGCCCTCTCCTCCCTGGAGAGGGGAACTCACAGCCACTGCTGTTCAGGAGGTCCTCACAGAAAAGTGAACATCTCCTCTTCTGTGCCCCAGGCTTTCGTCAGATCCCTGGCCTCAACCTCTCTGTGCCCAGCCCTCAGCTTGTGCCACAGTTCTCCTGTGTTTTATCTCTGGCTGGGGGCTGAGATTCAAAACAACAAGTCTTAAAGTACTGGCTGCTCGCAGACCCACCCCTCAGCCCGGAGGAGAGCCTTGCAGCACTTTTCTGTCCCAGAGTGACAGAGTGAGTGCTCAGAGTCTATGTTGAAACACAGAGAAAAAGCTGTAACCAGCTTATCTACTGTCTATATGCGCCTCTCTTCCCTGATGTTGAATGGCCACTCAATACTGCCAGGCAGTTCTTCTGTCCTTAGAAAGGCAAAATACCCTCTTTCAAATGCATTCCAGGAAGGAGAATGTTCTCTCCCCAGGTGACCCAAGGGATCCTCACACCACAGCACCTTACTCAAACCACTGCTCTCTCTCCCACTCTCTCCCTCTATCCCTGACTGCTCCTAGAAAAGGGTTCCCACCCCTCCACCTCAGCTTTTCTCTCTCCCAATTCATAATTCTGAACCTTTCATCTGTCACGTTCTCTCCCTCCAGTTGTGCAGATTGTTTTCTTAATCCTCAGATCGATTTCCCAGTTTTTCAGAATGATTTGATGTTGATCTAGCCATGTTTGAGGGAAAACGCAAGCCCAGGGTCCCCCTACTACTCTGCCATCTTAACTTCTCTGTTGCTATTCTTTCTTATTTACTAAATCAAGAGTAACTTGACATTTAGTTACACTTTGTTAATTGTTTTACTATGTATCTTGCAAATAATGTTACCTTCCCTGTTGTATCTATATCACAGTAGCATTTTTTTATTCATTCATAGTCAAAGTGCAGTATATAAGGCCAATATTATATAATTTTTATGAAATTAAATATTAAATATTGAAATTAATGTTTGACATTTTAACTATAAAATAAAATTTAAATAATTTAAAGACATATTAAATACATTTAAAATGAAATCTATATGACGATGTTAATAGAGCTTAAATTATTCTAGTTATCTGTTGAGTCTTTGTATAGTAAATTTTATATTCCTGAACTCAGTACATTTCAGAGTCTGGCTCAGGTTCAAAATTTACTTGCTTCAAAAGTTGATTTGGGGGGCACCTTGGCGGCTCAGTCTTTAAGCATCTGCCTTCGGCTCAGGTCATGATCCCAGGGTCCTGGAATCGAGCCCCGTATCAGGCTCTCTACTCAGTGGGAAGCCTGCTTCTCCCTCTACCACTCCCCCTGCTTGTGTTCCTGCTCTCGCTATTTCTCTCTGTCAAATAAATAAATAAAATCTTTAAAAAAAAAAGTTGATTTGGTCAGTGTCACAGATTTATCAAATTATGGAATGCTAACTCAATCTTAAAAATCTTTATGTGGTACCACTGTTTAAAACAGAGGACAATTTATCGATGTTTAATGAGAAATATAAAGGTTTATAAGAATAAACATAAATCTTCTGGTTAATGCATTCTACAAAAATCCAAGATACCTAGATATAAAATCATGCTCAGAATATAGTTTGGCATGGGCGACATCAGGAACAGGAAAATTTACAACAGTCAGATGTTTAAATTGCAATGCACTATTTAGTTTGAAGTATTTATTTATCCTTTCATTTAACTGCATTAATTAAAGGCCTTAAATGTGTGAGGCACTGGGTAAGGTATAGAAATTCACTAAGTTGCTACACCAAACTCCAGTCTTATTCTTTGGTAATGTGTCAAAATTCTAGAAATATATATTAATTCTAACCTGTTATCAAGGGGAGAAAAATGTACAGCACTGTGTGGGAGTACAATATGGTTAAGTCTACAAAAGTAAATATGGAAAGACTAATCAAGTAGGTGGCAATATGTTTTTACTAATAGAAAAATCCTGTTACCTAGACAAATAGGTTTGGGTTGCAGACCTAAATGGAGCATTTTCATCTGAAATATGCTTGGAAGGACATCAATACACCTTTCCTGTATTACTTTCTTTCTTCTGTACCTTTTTGCTAACTGACCTTCTTCTGATTGCTTATGTCTTTATATTTAGTTAATGTATTCAGTAAGGTGCTAGTCAAGTTTTATTGTCTTAAAGCCATTGTTGTGTGATATTATATACCTCTTTGTAGATATAATATGGGTCAATTTTGTGACTTAACAACAGGTAATTATGTCAATTTTCAAAAACCCAAAAAGGGAATTTTACTTTAAAACTGAAATATCATCTACTGACATTTTTTTCTAACTCAAAAAAAAATTTAGAATTGAAATCTAAGAATATTGACACCTATGAGAAATTCACATATCTTAAATAGGGTTTCTGGTTTCAGTAACTTATTTTGTATGAAAAGAAATAAAAGAACCACAATAGTATGGTAGTGTATGGTAAATCCAAATGAATAAATTAATAAAACTAGAATGTTTTAGTGATATAACTTAAAATGTGGTTTTAATCTTTAAAGAAAAATGTAGAAGTATTGAGATTAAAAACTTGGAATGAAATACTCATTGAGGAATTTTGATCCTTTAATATAAACTTTATTTTTTTTAAGATTTTATTTATTTATTCGACAGAGAGAGACACAGTGAGAGGGGGAACACAAGCAGGGGGAGTGGGAGAGGGAGAAGCAGGCTTCCCGCCCTATAAACTTTATTTTATAAAGCACTGTATATACTAGCTAGGTATCTCTAAAAATATTTATTTGTGGGGCGCCTGGGTGGCTCAGTCGTTAAGCGTCTGCCTTCCGCTCAGGTCATGATCCCAGCGTCCTGGGATCGAGCCCCCCATCGGGCTCCCTGCTTGGCGGGAAGCCTGCTTCTCCCTCTCCCACTCCCCCTGCTTGTGTTCCCCCTCTCACTGTGTCTCTCTCTGTCGAATAAATAAATAAAATCTTAAAAAATATATTTATTTTTAATCTTATAGAAATGGATTATTTTGCAAAAAAATGTACTTTATTGTTACTATTACAAATCGGAATTGTAATGTTAATATAAACAATAATATTTTCTATTTAAATTTCTTTCAAAATTGTCAAATAAAATTCAATGTAGAATTCCTGATATAAAAATACTTTAAGAAAAAAAATACTTTAAGGGTGCCTGTGTGGCTCAGTCATTAAGCATCTGCCTTTGGCTCAGGTCATGATCCCAGGGTCCTGGGATCAAGCCCCACATCAGGCTCCCTGCTCAGCGGGAAGCCTCCTTCTCCCTCTCCCACTCCCCTGCTTGTGTTCCCTCTCTCTCTGTGTCTCTCTCTGTCAAGTAAATAAATAAAATCTAAAAAAAAAATTTAAATAGTTAAAAATGAGACATCTTAAAATACTCAAAATGACTATGGACCAAATTATATTCAAATAGACATGGGCGCCTGGGTGGCTCAGTTGGTTAAGCGACTGCCTTCGGCTCAGGTCATGATCCTGGAGTCCCGGCATCGAGTCCCGCATCGGGCTCCCTGCTCGGCAGGGAGTCTGCTTCTCCCTCTGACCCTCTCCCCTCTCATGCTCTCTCTCTCTCTCGCATTCTCTCTCTCAAATAAATAAATAAAATCTTTAAAAAAAAAAAAACAAATAGACTAATTCATCATAGCTTATACATTCCCAACATATTAAAAAATATTTTTCTTTGCTATTCTGAAAATATTTTAGTACACAAAGTCCTGATTAAAGAGTAAATAGTTTTTTTCTAAATCTAGAATGAATCTTCCAAAATATGTGGTATGTAACTTTGTGGAAAATAAACTGATCATTCAAAATATTAAGCAACAAGCCTCCATTTACAAGAACAAAAGTTATTTTTAAACAAGGTTACTTGACATTTCTATCATCAATTTTTAATCCATTAAAATAAATAATAGCTGGTATTTTATAAAATTTTCAAAAGAAATAAAAATTAAAAACACCATCACCTATTGATCTACATTATATTCCCATTACTTTGATAATCTAAGTTCAGAAATTTCTTACCAGAGTTTCAGTGACTTTTTTAATAGGTGAAATCAATAAATGATACTATTAGTAGGAACATTTACACAGTAAAAGTTTCTCCCAGGTGAATGATCCAAGAGATAGGGCAAGGAGAAAGCTATATGCCTTTTATATCCTTATCTTAGAAATGACACCATTATTTCTACCACATTTTATTTATTAGAAATGAGTCACAAAGTACAGCCCACCCATAAGTGATGGGGAATTAGCTTTCACCTTTTGAAAGAGAGAAGTATCAAAGAATGTGTGGACATGTTTTAAAATCAATATCAACTCTCTGGCTATAAATTATTTACATCCACCCACATACAAAATACACGTACATTCCTCCCTTTCCTAGCTACCCTCTTTAATTCTTCATCCCATAACAGCATCTGCTCAAAGTCTAGAATCTTGTCATGTAAGTCAGGTACATCTGAAGAAGAAGTTGTTCAGCTGTAATTCCTTAAGTATAGCTTCTTGATTATAGTTTTCTTAAACTATAAAACTAAAGACATAAATTAGCTTCTCCACATATATACAGCATATAATAATAAGATAGGCTTAGGATAACTGCAATAGGCATTTCTGTTTAAAAAGGAGAATATTTGGAAACACAAAGGACTTCACAATGATTTTGAAATTCAGCTTGGTACACATGGAAAGTTTGTTGGTTAGAACTCAAGGACTGGGAATAATTTTCCATGGCTCATAGCTCTGAACTCTTCAGCACCAGCAGGTGTTTGCAGGTAAGTAAATCTCTCAGCTTATTTCATACTTACAGAAATTTGGGAATCCAAAGTTCTCAATTCATTGTGTATTTCCTCTCTTTTATAATCTAATCCAGTGGTGTTTCTACAAACATAATACCCTTGAAAACTGTGTGGGCTTCTGATAAATTTTACTGAAATTCACTCCAGTAGGTAAAAGCCTCCCATAAATATTATTTTAGATAGTATCTGCCTTCAGCTTCTAATGAAGGAAAAAAATGCCCATAAGCTTATTAGTATCTCTATTATTTGATTAACAAAATGCCTCAGGAATATACTCAAAATCTATTCCATATCTTTTGTCTGACTTCATGCCCTCTGAGGCACCACTATTGATCTTTCTGGGATCTTACTCATTCCCTGAAAGTAATTTCCTTTTTTTCCTTCCAATTTTTTTGAGGTGAAATTGAATAATACAATTATATTTATTTAAAGTTGTACACAATGATTTGGTATTTGTATACATTGTGAAATGATTACCACAATCAGGTTAATTAACATACCCATCACTTCACATAGATATCTTTCGTGTGTGTGTGTGTGTGTGTGTGTGTGTGTGTGATAAGAACACTTAGGATCTACTCTCTTAATTTTAGCATTAGTTGCTATCTGAAGAGGCTGAAATTTTCAAAATCATAAGTTTAAGCTTATTTTTTGTCAATCTTTTCCCCTATGGAATCTTCATGCAAACGTCAAGAAGACAGGGGACACCATCAACATTTTGTCTGGAAATCTCTTTAGCTATACCACCAAGCTCATGGCAAATTTCCCTACCTCCTATATTACCACAGGGAGCAGAGTTGCTAAACTTTGGGCCACTACAGGAAAATACCCTTTCTTCCAGTATCCAGAAATTTTTTTCTCACTTCTCTTTAAGCCCTCACTCACAGCCTCTTCAAAGCCATCATGCCTTTCCAAACATTTATTTCAACAACTTTCAAACTTTTAATAACACTTTCCTCAAAGTTCTTCCAGATTATGCCCATTATTTAGTTCCAAGGACACTCAAATTTGGTTCCCGTTCTCTAAGGTAACCCTTTTGGTACCAAAATCTTTATTAGTTATCTATTGCTACTAATACATTACCCTAAAACTTAGTGCCTTAAAATAACATTAATATTGATATTAATATTTATTATCTCACAGTTTCTGTGTTTCAGGAATCTGGGGACAGTTTAGCTGAGCTTAGCTGAGTAATTACAGCTTGTTGTCTTCCTAAGATTGCAATTAATTGGTCAGCTAACACTGTAGTCATCTGAAGGCTTGATAGAAACTGGAGGATCCAATTCCAAGATGGATGTTGGCAGAAAACCTACATTCCTTACAGGCTGTTTTCAAAAGGCTCAGTTCTTTACCACATGGATCTCTCTATAAGGGTTGCTAGAGTGTCCTCACATCATGACAAGTGGCTTTCTACAAAACTAGTGTTCTCAGAGGAAGGAACATATAGGAGACAATGAACTTAATGACCTAGCCTCAGAAATCATTTACCATCACATCTGCTAATTCCATAAGTCACAAAGACCAACACCTATATAAGGTAGGAGAGTAATACACAAGGGCATGAATACCAGAAGGTGGTAATCATTGGGGACCATCTTGGAGGCTGGCTGCCATCCACTAATTAAATGGAAAACTGAAGAGGGCAAATAGCGCAATATATGTTAAATGTAGATTGCTTTCTAGATCTTTGTTTGAAAAAAAGTTGAATAATATATTCAGGAACCATGGCATATACATACAGTGTCAGAATCCAAGACCTAATTTAATAGGTGCATTATGTCACTTCCATGTTCAAAATTTTTGCTTCCCATTCATACAAATACAATTTCTTATTGATTTTAAAAATTATGTGTATTATACTATGTGTACTCACAGTACATTCATACTATATTCACACTATGCATAAGTTATAGATGGAAATACTCTACAAATCACTACAAACCAAACCAGAAGTTACTCTGAACTTAAAAGATAATTGTATTCATTTTATTGTAAATAATATGGAACAATGACTGTCTTATTTTTCCCAGCATGAAGGAAATAATTAAGCAGTTAAAAATCCTAATTTGATTCATACTACTAGTGGTATTATGATTTAAATAAGAGGTTGTGACTTGTATTCTTTAAAGGGGGTATCAGCTATGTATTTTTTACATTACTAGTATTGATCTTAAAACAATAGGACACTTATGGAAGACATAAGAATAGATTTTATATTTGCCTACAAAAATCACAAAAGGTTACATCTGCTTTGTTGTAAACGTCTTGAAAACACAGAGAAGAAAATGTCAAAGTTCTTTGTATGTAAGCTTTTTTTTTCTTAACTTCTTCAGGGACTATTTTATTCATTTATTTTTTTAGAGGAAGAGAGCAAGCGGCGCGGGGTGGGGGGCGGAGGGGAGATGTGGAGAGGGGCAGAAGAAGAGGAAGAGAGAGAATCTGAAGCAGGCTACACACCCAGTACCAAGCCTGATGTAGGGCTTCATCCCAAGACCCTTGAGATCATGACCGGAGCTGAAATCAAGAGTTGGACATTTAACTGACTGAGACACCCAGGTGCTCCAGTGACTCATTTTAAATAAAACAAAACAAGTCCTGGCTGGTTAAAGAATCTTTATTATTAGCTTTGACCACTTTGTTTATCAAGACTAATACAAAAAAAAAAAGACTAATACACACACACACACACACACACACACACACACAATTGACCAATGCCAGAGAAGAGATATACAATTCTCATTTTAAAAAAATAAAAATAATGTCATTTTTTTCAGAATCATAAAATTCCATGTGATTTTTCTTGAATAGAGATATTATCTTTTATTGCCACATGAAATTGGCTAATTCTTAAACTGGTTTATATAATTCCAAATAACAGTTGAAGACTGAGTGACAAAAACATACATTTACAAATATTTTTAAGCTTAGTAAATTAAATAAAACATCTATATTATTTACTCTTTTCTTCTGTTAGAAAAGTTTGAATATAGATTTAGATGTAATGGTAAAAAGGTTTTTTGTGTTTTTTTTTTTTGCCTTTAAGAATGCCAATTTCCAACTCAGAAACAATTATAATTACCCAATCATCTCTACACCATATAATATAGTTTTTAAAAATATCCTACACTTCTATGTATAACCAAGTTGTCATGTTCAAGAGAGTGCAATAAAAGATTCAAAAATAGCTTTTAAATGTTTTGAAATACACAAAATCAAATTTAAGCACAAGCAAATATAGATTATTTAAATGTATGTGCAGTGTCTTTGGCAGAACACTTACTAAAATGTGTATTTTAAACTGTCTTATAGTAAATGGTCAATTTAACTACAATAAACATTTCTAGGCTTATAGATATTCTGATAGGAGATACAGTAGTCTGTCAGCCTGAGAGGTTCATTTTTGTTTTTGATATGTCAGGAAAAGAATTAGACAAAAGAAATACTGATAAGTGGAGAATTGTCTCAACATAAAGAAATCTTTGCTGGAGGAAACTATATAGGAAAATGATGAGGAAAACCAATAAATATATTCAGATACTTTTTAAAAAATATTTTAGTTATTTGTCAGAGAGAGAGCACACAAGCAAGGGGAGTGGCAGGCAGAGGGAGAAGCAGGCTTCCCGCTGAGCAAGGAGCCCCATGAGGGGCTCCATCCCAGGACCCTGGGATCATGACCTGAGCTGAAGGCAGATGCTTATCCAACGGAGCCACCCAGGCATCCCTATACAGATACATTTTTATAAACAGATGCTACATTCAGAGTAATTTTTCCTTGAATGGCAATGTACCATACCTGAATTATTTATTAGGGATCATTTTCTTGACCCTCCTACAATTTGAAGTTTCTAATCACTTTAGGAGTCATCAAAGAATATTGCCCAAGGAAGAATCTCTGGAACAGTTCATTGTTTTTACTGACTTTTTATTTTGAAATATAAATTCAAAGAGGGTTGCAAAAGGAGAAAAAAAGTCCAGGGGGTCCCTTCCTCAGTATACCAAAATAGTAATAACCTACATAACTATAATACAATATCAAAGACAGGAAATTATCACTGGTACTATCCACTGCGCTTATTCAGATTTTATTAATGTTCATGTTTATGTGCATGTGTGTACATTTAAAACAGATTATTTCAAATTCAGAGATGATTACAATTAACCAACTATCATCTGCCATATCATATTATTCAACTATATCTTTTTAAAAAAAAATATATCCTATCCTTCTACATATAACCAAGTTGCCATGTTCAAGGAATCACAATCAATAAACTAATTTAAAGATAATTTTTAAATTTTTTGTTTGTGTGTGACAGAAATTATAGTAATTCCATAAATCAGTTTAGAGAGTGTGGACATCTTTGTAACGTTGAATCTTCCAATCCATAAACATCATAGTCTATCCTTTTTCTTAGGTTTTCTTTCATCATCATTTTGTAATTTTCAGCATATAGATATATACATGTTTTAAGTGTACACCTATATTTTTTTCCTATCTGTCTGATTTGAGTAGCAGCTTAATTCTGGTCTCATGAATTTGGAAGTGTCTCTCCTCTTTTATTTCCTAGAACACACTATAAAATTGGTGTTCAGTCTAAGTGGTTGGTATAATTCTCCAGTGAAATATCTGGACATGGAGAGTTCTTTGGGGGTGGGGAGATTAAATATGAATTAAATTTATGTAATTGTTTTAAGGATATTCACATTATCTATTTCACCTCAGTTGATTTTTGGTAATTTGTTGTTTTAGAGGAATTTGTAATTATCTTCTTCCAAATTGTCAAATTTATCAATGTAAACTTGTTCATATTATCCCCTTATTATTTTTGTAATGGCTGTAGGATATGTAGTAATGCCCTTATTTCAAACCTTTTTCCAGCTGATTTGTGTTTTTTTCTCATTTATTTTCATCAACTGCTAGAGTTTATCAATCATAGATTTTTTTGAAGAACCATATTTTGTTTGTTGATTTTCTGTACCTCTTACTTTTAATTTCTTGATTTCTGCTCCTATATTTAGTATATTCTTTCTTCTGCTTGCTCATGGTTTTTTTTGCCTATATTTTTCTGTTTCCTGGAGTGGGGTGTGGAACTTAGGTTACTGAATCGAAACTTCTCATTTCTAATGTAAGCTTTTAGTGGTTTAAATTTCCCAGTTGGTACTACTTTCCCTGCATCCCAAATGCTTTTTTTTTTTTAAGATTTATTTATTTATTTTAGAGATAGAGAAAGAGAGTGTGTGAGCGAGACAGGAGCAGAGGGGCAGAGAGAATCTCAAGCAGATTCCCTGCTGAGCTCAGGGCCAGAAGTGGGGGCTTGATATCGAGAGTTGGATGCTCAACTGACTAAGCCACCAAGGCGTCACCCAAATGCTTTTAAATGTGTGTTCATTTTCATTTAGTTCTATATTATTATTTTGTTTTCTCTGAGACCTCCTCTTAAACCCTTAAATTATTTAGAAGCGTATTAATTTCCATGTATTTAGAAGTTTCCCCCACTTTCTTTCTGTTCTTACTTTCTGGTTTGGTTCTAGTATGATCAGAGAACACGTACTGTATAATTTTAGCTCCTTTAAATTTGTTGAGGCATGTTTTATTGTCCAGAATATTGCCTATCTTAGTGAATGTTCCATGGGCACTTGATAAACAATGTGCAGTGTTCTACAGATGTCAATTACAACCTGTTGATTGTGCTTGTCAGATCTTTCATTTTCACGCTGATTTTCTTTCTAAGCAGTTCTATCACTTCCTGAGAAGGGGGTGTTAAATTTCCACTCTAACTATGCGTTTGTCTATTTCTCCTTTCAGTTCTCTCAGATTTTGCTTCATGTATTTTAAGGCTCTGATTTTTGGTGCATACACATTTAAAATCATTATGTCTTCCAATGGATCTGTACTTTAATCGATATATAATGTTTCTCTTTGTCTCCAGTAGTTTTCTTTTTCTTTTTTCTAAAATCTACTCTGTCAAATATACAGCCACTTCTGTTTTGTTTTCCTTAATTAGGATTTGGTATGTCCTTTCTGTCATTTTACTTTTAAACTTATCTATGTGTTATCTTGAAATGAGCTTGTTAACAGCATATAGTTGTCTCATGTTTTGTACCGAATCTACCAACCTCTGTCATTTGTTATATTTCAGTCATTTACATTAAAGTAATTATTAAAATGTTAGGACTTATTCTTGCCATTTTTCTTCCGTTTGTTCCCTCTTTTTCTTGTTCCTCCTTCTCTTTACATCCCAGTGTGTACTTGAACATTTTTAGAATAACATTTTGTTTTATATGTAGTGGTTTTTAGAATATGTCTTTGTAAAGTTTTCTTAGTTTTTGCTATAGGTATTGCTATATGCATAGGTAATTTATCACAGTACATTATCACAGATGTCAACATTCTACTAGTTCAAGTGAAGTGTTAGAAATCACATGTCCACATAGGTTCCTTTACCTTTCCCCAATTATCATTTATAATTGTTTAGAAATTCCCTCCAAATATGTTGAGCATTATGCCAGATGTTATTATAATTTTTCTTCAACCATCTAATATGATTTTATATCATAAACTATTTATGAATATGTATATATACAGATGTTAATAAACACATATTCCTTGTCCTGTCACTTGCAATGGGCTAAAAGAAATACATTCAAGTAGCAACAGGCACTTCTAGTATATGGATCTTGGTTCCTAGTGCCATTCTTCAATAAAAGGAACCAGGGCTCCTTGAACATGTGGGATATTCTAGAGCTGAGACACATATAAGATGAGCATGGAGCATTTTACAGTTCCAGAAAGTAAAAGACTACTAACACACATACACATGCACACTGTTGGGGGTATGTCATAGAGACAGGGTACGTACCTAATATATAACAAACACATAAGTCTACACTGATTTAAATAAATAATTGAATAAATGAATAAGTGGGAAAAACAGGCAATCACCCATGCAGAGGATTCAAAATAACTTATGGAGATTCCAACTCAAATATGTGGAGCATAACTCTTCAGTCCTCAAGTGCAGGTTGCTTCCTTCCAAAGAGCACAGCATGGCAAGTGTAAAATAAGATCTGACAACACTATCACAGCCCACATAATCAAGGTCAACGTTAACAGTATCAATAGAATGATGAGTCATGTTGATAGTATGTACCTTGACATCCTTGATTAAAATGGCACTTTACAACTCTCTTGTCTTCTTCCCCAAAACCCATAACCCCAGCGTAATCATGATGCAAACATCAGACCAGTCCCAACTGAGGGACATTCTATAAAACACCTGACCAGTACTCTTCAAAACTGTCAAATCATAAAAACCAAAGAAAGTCATAGGAATCTCATAGCCAAGAGAAGGCTAGGTGGACATGAAGAATAAATGTAACATTGTTTCTGGTTTGTATTCCGGATCAGAAAACTGATATCATTATAAAAGTAGGAAATATGAATAAAGTTTGGCCTTTAGCTAATAACAATGTATCAATATTGGTTCATTACTTGTTGTAAATGTACCATACTAATGCAAGATGTTAACAATAGTGGAAATTAGGTGTCTTTGTACTATCTTCACAATTTTTCTCTAACCTAAAGTTCTTCCAAAAATAAAGCTTATTTAAAAATAATAACCAAATCATTGTTCACAATGCTCTTGTACTGTGTACCACTTTAAAAAAAAATGTTTTTCTGGTTCTTCACAGAGAGTCTATTCTGTCCATTTCAAAATCCATGATATCATACTTTAAATATCTGAACCTCTTTCTTCATTATTAGATTATGCATATAAAACCAGCATAAAGTTTTACCTGACTGTAATTACTTACATATTTCCTACTTTTAATGCATTATTAATATTTAGCATTAGTTCTCTCTATTCTTACCCTCAGTTTTGACAACACTTTGAAATAAGGCTTTTCAATTACTATTTTATGTCATGGTTCACAAAAGAAAGGACTCTACCATCCATAGCAACTGCTCAGAAATGAATGTCAGGCATTCTTCCCACCCACTTTCAAGGTGATCATTGAATGAGGAGGGCAAATGTGTTCTCATTTTATTTTTTTCACTCAAATTCCATGTTTCTGGGAGGAAAGTGATTTTGATCATCTGGCGGAATGAGCAGAGAATGGAATTTATGAGACTTTTGGGGAGGTGACTGAAATATAAAAGATAGTATATGAGTGCTTTACAGCAAAACTCCTAGGAGCTTAAATTCTGTAAATGAATTACAAATGCTCTCTTATAGAGAAGAACTTAAAATTGAAAAAGAAAAATCTTAGAGGAAATGTTATTGATAACAATGATATCACCGATTTTCCTAATTTAAGCCACAAATTATATTAATGATGATAATAAATAATATACAATATCACTGTAAAGATTTCAACAAAAATATACACGAAAATATTTAGTAAACTGTAACACTATTGTAACAGATGGTAAGTAAGGCTTTTGCTCTTCCCCAGAATTTGTCACTAGGACCTACAGCTGAGAAGAAAAAAGATAGCACACGTTGCAGTCTCCTCAACTCAGCCAAAGGCAGACCGCACTGACTTAACAGATTTCAACAAAAGACAGAAAATGTTAGACAAATATGTTTACAGTGTCATTTTACCATACATCAAAGTAAGCTAAGGCTTAGATGGAATAAAAAGACTAGGAATTATTGAGGTTGGGGGGCTTATTAAAAACATGGTATTAAGGGGGTGTCTGGGTGGCTCAGTTGGTTAAGCATCTGCCTTCAGCTCAGGTCATGATCCCGGGCTCCTGGGATGGAGTCACACATCCTTGGGCTCCTTGCTCAGTGGGGAACCTGCTTCTCCCTCTCCCTCTCCTGATGCTCCTCCCTGCTCTTTCTCTGTGTCAAATAAATAAATAAATCTTTAAAAAACAACACAAAACAAAAACATGGCATTAAGAAGAGAGCTTTTTCTCTCTCTGACACATGGGAAGAAGTGAAAGTTGTCCCCTTTTCAAGGGACAACTGAGCATTCTAAATGTCACAGGTAAAAATCTAGTTTGTGTACATAGAGGACAATGAAACCTTGTTCCACCATTAGAATTTTACTGAGCCCTTGAAGCTCTAAGCCAAGCCTTGGCACTACTGACACTTTTAACTTGATAATTTTTGTTGTAGGGGGTTCTCCTGTGTACTGCAGAATGTATTAGCAGCTACTCGGGCATCTACCCCCTACATACCAGCAGAACCACCTCTCCCCTAATCTTAATCAAATATTCCTCTGAATGTTGCCAAATGTCCCATGGAAGGAAAAATCAGGCCAGTTTGAGAAAACTGCTCTTTTTTCCACTATAGTTCTGTCAATGTAGCACAGTGCAAAATGTGAGAGAGATTTGGAGGACATAAATAAACATAGACAAGTTGTCTGCATTTTGCCCATGAGAATAACCTGCAGCAGAAAGATTAAACTGTTCTCCAAGAAAATCACAAATACATCAATACCATTACTGAGAGAAAACAACTGGCTCCTACCTTTATCCCAGCCTTGGAGTTGATAAGAAACGGAGGTATGTTCAGACAAGTTGCTGGTACCATAAGTCTTCCAAACAAAAGCCTGCCTGGTTTAGGGGAAGAAGATATATTAGAAATAAGATACAAAAATTTTATTATGCCACTATAATCTTTATGCCAAAACCAGAAAAGAATACAACACAATAGAAGTAAAAACCAGTACCATTCATGGATATAGATATAAAAAATTCTTAATAAAAAGTTAGCAAATAGGGGTGCCTGGGTGGCTCATTTGATAAGTGTCTACCTTCAGCTCAAATCATGATCTGGGGATCCTGGGATCCAGCCCTGCATGGGGCTCCCTATTCAGCAGGGAGTCTTCTTCTCCTTCTCCCTCTACCCTTCTCTCCTCTTGTGCTCCCTCTCTCTCTCAAATAAATCAAAAAAATCTTAAAAAAAAAAGTTAGCAAATAATACCCAACAATATATAAAAGAATGATACAGCATAGTCAAGTCAGAATGCAAATTATTTTAACATGCAAAAAACAATGTAATTCACTACATTAAGTTAGATATGTTAGACAAGCATTTCTATAAATGCAGAAAAAGTATTTGGCAAAATACAATACTCATTTTTTAAAGATTTATTTATTTATTTACTTGAAAGAGAGAGAGTGAGCACAAGCAGGGGAAGTGGCAGAGGGAGAGGGAAAAGCTGACTCCCCGTTGAGCAAGGAAGCCCTACTGGGCTCAATCCTGGGACCCTGAGATCATGGCCTGAGCTGAAGGCAGCCGCTTAACTGACTGAGCCACCCAGGCACCCCCAAAACTCATTTTTTAAAAACATTCAACACACTAGGAAGAGAAGGAATTTCCTCAATCTGATAAAGAACATATATGGAAAACCTATACTACACATACTGGTGAAATCCTGCATGCTTTGATTTTAAGACAGAGACCAATACAAAAATGTACAATCTCACATTTCTATCCAGCATTGTAATGGAGGTCTGTCAGAACAGTAAGGAAAAAAAAGATAAAACAAGACTAAAAAGAAGAACTCTTGATTTTCAGATAAATCCTTAAAATCTACAAAAATCTTCTAGAACTGAGAAATGAAACTTAGCAATATGTAATCAATATACAGAAGTCAATTTTATTTCTATATACTAGTAATTAATAATTAGAAAATAAAGTAAAAATATTATTGTTAATGCTATCAAAAAACTATAAAACTTATCCATAAGTCTAACAAAATATGTGCAAGCTCTTCATATTAAAAACTATAACAGAGAGCAAGAGAGACAAATCAAGAAACAGACTGATCACAGAGAACAAACTGATGGTTACCAGATGGGAGGGGGATGGGTTAAAAAGGTGAGGGGTGTTAAAGAGTGCACTTGTCATGATGAGCACTGGCTGATGTATGGAATTGTTGAATCACTCTATTGTACATCTGAAACTAATATAACTCTATGTTAACTGGAATTAAAATAGAAACTTTAAAATTTTTAAAAGATAAAAAATAAAACTGTTGCTAAAATCATAAAAAAGTCACTTGTAATAAAGAATCCATAAAAAACAAAACTATAAAGGTAAAGGAACAAGAATAGCCAAAATAAAAATTAAAAGAAACACAAATTCAAAGGGTTTGCCCTACTCGACTTCAAGTCTTACTAAAATGTATGCTAATCAGGATAGTGTGATATCAGTAAAAAGATAAACATATAAAGCAATTATACAAAATAGAGAGTCCAGCCATTCGATATGATAAATAACTTTCAATGATAAAGTCGAAACAACTGAGTATGGTAAAATATTTCTAACTAAAGGTAGATATCTATGAGAAAGAAAAAGAACCCCAGCCCCTACCTCACACCAAACACAAAAATCAATTGTATTAAATAATAATCCTAAATGTAAAATCTAAAACAGTAAAGCTACTAGAGGAAAACACAGAGGAATGTCTTTAAGACCCTGGGATAAGTGAAGATTTCTTAGATGAAATATAGATTATGTGAAACATAACAGAGAAAAAAGTAAAAAAGGTCTTCACAAAAATAGTGGAAAACATTTGCAACATATATATTTGAAAAGGGATCTGTATTCAGAATATAAAAAAAAATTCTTGCTTTTAGGAATAAAACATTTAAATAATGAAATAAAAGAAGACTTAATCAGACACTTCCCAAAAGATATGGAAATGACCAATAAGCACATGAACAAGTATTTATCATAAATTATAGTAGAGGAAATGCAAATTAAAATCACCGTGAGATAGAGCTACACATCTACTAATACAGTTAAATGTAAAAGACTGAAAACACCAATTTTTGGAGATTAATTTATAGTTGTTAGGGGAGTGGAATTAACAGCCACTTTAGAAAACTATTTGCCATTTATTAGAAAGTTAAACATTTACCCCATGACTTAGTGATTCCAACCCTAAGCATTTATGCAAGAAAAAAGACAATTTATATCCACAATCTTGCAAAAAACGTTCATGTTAGTGTTCTTCATAATAACCAAAAATTGAAAACAACTCACCATTCCTATCCTAGAAAAGCAAATATTTATAAAACGAACTACTATAAACCAAGGAAAAAGAACTTCTGATATATGCAAAAAAATAAAATATTTTTAACATGAAAAATATTGTGGCAAGTGAAACAATGCAGACACACAGAAAGGGCTGCAGAATTCCAAATATATAAAATTCTAGAATTGACAAAACATGGCCTATCTATTGGAGGCTTATCCCTCCTTCTTAACTTGACAATGGATCTTATCAAAGCTGTCCCTTCACACTACAGTCAGGGCAACAGTGGCTTCCTTCCTAAAGTGATTGTGTTAAACACAGACGTGAGCCACACAGAATCTGCATCAAGTAAAGGCTTCTTGCTCAGCCCTCGGCAAAGAGCAGGGAGGCTGAGCAACCAGCTTCCAGCCATTATTTCCTTTATGGCCTCCCTCAGCTGCACAGTATCTCTCCCCTGAGTTCACACCCTGGCCAGGGCAGCTTACATATGGTGACTGAACGAGAAAGGTATGTGGAGGCCGGTACGTTTCACCCAACATGGGATACTGATGAGTCAACATTTGCTCCAGTGCTCCCCACCAGGTTGCCTGGATGGCAGTTCACTTTCTCTCTCTAAAGCAATCCTCCTTCCTCCCCCCCCCTTTTTTTTCCTTCCCCTTCTTTTAATTGTGTTGCTCCCTAAAGAAAGATTTTACTCCTCAGGCTTTGCCTTGGTATCTGCTACTGAAGAATCTAAAATCTTTCTTGTGATTGCTAAACTGTTTAATTATGTAGTAATTCATTGCCCAGAAGTAGTGGGATAAATTATATACATTAAATAAAATAAGCAACATGCAGTCATATCAGTGTTCATATTTAACTATAAAAATCATCAGAGCAAAATTTACTATATGTTATTCTAGGACTATGGGTAAATCATGCTACCTAAAACTACTTTTTCTGTGCAAGTGGCTGAAGCTGGAAAATCAAGACACAGTATGGATGTCTCATAGCAACACAATCACCAGGAGATAATATCTCTGTTATTTATGGATTTGAAAAAAATGTACTATAAAAACATATAGTGTAAGCTGACTTGCTATCAATCAGACCCTTTTGTCAAAAGCATTTCTGCCTAGACTGTCTAAAGAAATGTTGAAGCAAAAACATGGAAGCATAGAAAGAATGTGATTTGTGATCCCATGGTACAATAGTTATCCTCTTTGTGTCTGAATGAATGTATTTCTTGCCAAAGCTTTGGTTTTTCATTCTGTAGATGCCTGAATACAACTAAACAGAGGCTGCTTCTGCACAAAATGGCACTGAGATTTCCCACACTATAACGAGTATTTTGTTTTTTCCAGAATTGAGTGGAGTTTGTACTTAATAAAAATTTTTAAATGTTGAGTATTAAGGAATGACCTTAACATTCGATTTCTATCTCAAGTGAGAAAAGGATTTTTGTAATATATTGGTACACATATTTATAGCTTATGTTTGTCTTTGACCAATAGATTTAAAATAGTGCTATCAAGGCAGAGGATGTGAAGATACCACTAATTATGTGTCCACATAAATATCTACAACTCAAGTTTAATTGTTTACAATATATAATACTTCAATAAGGCTACACATGCTTGGTACAGTAAAAGAGTAATCTGAAAAATATGCAGCTTTCTAGCCAGCAGAATATTGCTATTTGTGCCTTTTCTTTTTTATTTAGTTGAAACCTCTTAAAAGTTCTATGCTGTTGATAATTGTAAGCCAAGAGGGAAAAGAAAAGAATCCTTAATTTTTGTTTGATCTTATCACCTAAGGTAATAGCTAAAAGAATTCATTTATTTATGATGGATTTCTAGAAATTATTAAATTATATGTAACCTGTGATTTCCATGTAACAACACATAGGTCTAAGCAAACACATTTAATATAATACTAGACTTTGTGGAATTGTAAATAAAATGCTTCCACATTCATTGCTCCTAAAAACAGGTTTTTATAACATTTAATATTTCATAGAATTTTTATACTAAAGTAGTTCTTTCCATTATGATAACCTCCAGAAGAACATATGGACCCATTACCTTTTGGTAAAAAAAAATTATGATAACTTCCAGAACAACAGATGGTCCCTTATCTTTTGGTAAAAAAAAAAAAAAAAAAGCAATGTTAATTAATGTTTTCTTCTATACTCACTGAAGTTTTTCGGTCTGATAATAAAAGACCAATCTTTCATTGCATAAATAAAACTAAATAAACTAAAACTAAATAAAAATAGATTATCCACAGATTATCCACAGAATGAAGTCCACCATAAAGCAAAGTTCTGTCAAAATGTATAACCATTTTATTGGGCCACGAAGTTATTTCATGAAGAATTTAGGGTTTTAAGCGCTTTATGTCAAACAGTGTCAGTTACTGCATTTTGGGCTAGACAAGGAATAAATTTAAAGGTTTTCTAAATTTGATTTGCGTAAAAATAATGAATATTTAGTGATTTTATGAATGTAGTGAGAGCTAGTGGGTTGAAAGCTTCCCTACCTACATTCCTCTGCAAAAATAATTGCTAAAACTATCAGTCACTGATGAGTTACTGTTTATACACATAGATGTTGAGGTAAGGATAAGTAGCAGAGAGTATCTTTTAAATTATCTAAAAAAAATGCTAAGTAATTACTTTCAAACAATGGGAAAATGAAAATTCTACTTTAATCTTCTAGACTGACAACTTGAAAGTCAATCATTTAAAAACATATACAATAATTTGCGAGGTAGTGAGGGAAAGTGTTTTGCTGAAAAGAATGTGGTTGATCATATGAAAGAAGTACAACACTGAATAAGAAAAGAAAAACTCTTCATGTTGAAAAGATCAGGGAGACTGTTACAGAAGCAACTTTGGAGCCTTACCCTCCTTCTCATATTAGAAACCAAAATCAACCAATAAAAAATGAACTTTTATCTTTCTTAGAAGACTTAAAAAAAAATCAAGAATTCTTTGGAGGAAGAACAGTCAATGGATGAGAAAAGTCATTTAGGGTCAAAATATTTCTCTATAGGACTTGATTATGGTGAAACTGTTCTATACACAGAACCAGGTAAGACAAAGGAGGAATTTGGCTATTACTCTAAGAAGTTAAGAGAGGAGGAAGAGGAGTAAAGTGGAGTTGGGTCATGAAAAAATGGATGGCTCTCACAATGTGCTTCTGAAACTACAAAAGTTAGCAAGGGTATGGTGATTAACATAACATAAGAAAAAAGGAAAGAAAAAAAGTTACCAAGGCAGGGTACCTGGATTGCTCAGCTGTTAAGCATCTACCTTCAGCTCATGTCATGATCTCCATGTCTTGGGATCGAGCCCCATGTTGGGCTCCCAGATCAGTGAGGAGTCTGCCTCCCCCTCTCACCCTGCTTGTGCTCTCTCTGTCACTCTCTCTCTCTCTCTCAAATGAATAAAATCTTAAAAAAAAAAGTTACAAAAGCTCCAAACTATTAAAAGGAATTTACTTTTTATGGAAACAAGTAACAATGTTGGACTCTGAATATAGGTTCATTTTGGCAAAATGGGGATTGTATCCAATAGAAACTGGAATTGAAGTCAAATAAACCATATGTGACATGAAAACTCTAGGAAAATATAGAGAGGATACTGAATGTCCTAGCCTTTGGGATTTTCTTATGAGCCAAACTGTATCATATATTTCAAAGTCAACTACAGGGTTAAGCAAGTCAATCTTTCCTCTGTTATCTATTTCTACTATTTCCCATTCTATGAGGCCTCCCCCCCACCGCATTAGTGGCTCTGTTTCTTTCTTAAACAAGAAGTCATTAAAGTAACTGGATTAAACCCAAGATGGAGTCACTCAAGCTAAATCCCTCATCAGCAAACCAAACCTTTTCTGTGCTCAGCAATCACAGAAAAGGAAGGCATAGGTCAACCGAATTGGTGTTTGCTTGCTCAGCACAAGTTACCAGACCTTGCTCCAAGACTTCCATTTGTTCCATACAATGAAAGTAACCTTGGAATAACCAATCCAATTTTGCCTAGTATGACTTCCCTGTTCCTGCTTCCTTCTGCTGTAACAAGCTTATATGTGGTCATTCAGTTTAAAAACAAAAAATTTCCTTAAGTTCTTATTTGTATTTCCTCCTTTATTTTTCTGGCAAACTTCCTCACATATAAATGACACTAACAGATTTAATTATTTCCCTTTGACTTCTTAATCCATAGCAATCTTTTCCAAGTTCAAACCTTACTGACTGCTATAAAAAGTGATGAATAAATTCCTCTTTTCTAAAATGTAATGTTTTCTTTATATTGTCTTTCTTATTATCTTAATTAATATCTTTAATATTTGATACCCGAGACATTTATTTAAAGAATTTAAAGAATGTTATTTCTGCAATCTTACTTATTTCTATTATACTTATTTTATCTTTGCTCATTCAAAATGCAATTTGCTATCACTATTTCTTCCTCTGTGTTCTTAAATATAAGTGTTAGTCATGGTCCTCATTTCTTTTTTCTTAACCCTCTTTTTGGGTTCTCCATTCACTAATATAGCTTCAGTTATCATCTTGAAAATGATAATAAAAACAATACTTGTTAAATACTTATTAAGAACATAATTCTATGATAAGAATTTATTGTGTATTTTTAAAATTTAATCTGCATAATAACTTTGTGAGGTAGAGACTCTAATTTGCAGATAAGGAAACTGAGACTGAAGTAAATTAATAGCATCCCAATAACATGTAGCTAGTAAGGTGCAAAATTAAGACTCACAATCAAGTTTCTTTGACATCAGAGTGTAAACTGGAGCTTCTCTTCTTAACAAGCTTAATAACTTGATCTTAACCACACCAGGCCATAAAACACACTAACAAAAGTATATCTGAGGCTTTTACCTCTTTTTTGATAAATAGCATCACAATTAATTTCCTATTAGAAGAAAGTGAGGAAGCGGAAAATAATGAAGAGAAAGGAGAAACACATGGGATGTGCTAGAAATGTATAACTGGAGGGGAAGGGGAAAGTGGGGAGCCATGGGTGATACAGGGAAAGGAAGAAAAAAGGAAAAACTTACATGATTACCAACTTAATAATATTCACAATTCTTTGAGTTTGGTTTAATTACCTATGTTCTTATTTATTTATTTAAAGATTTTATTTATTTATTTGAGAGAGGGTGAGTGAGAGGGACAGAGAGAGGGAGAGACAATCTAAAGCAGACTCCACACTGAGCACAAAGCCCGATAAGGGGCTCAATCCCATAGCTGTGAGATCATGACCTGAGCCAAAACCAAGAATGAGAGGCCCAACTGGAAAACTTATCAATTCCACTGCCGAAGATGTCTAGTTAATGGCAACCTCACCCATCCAAGTACTTAAAATGGAAAATTGGAATTGTATCTGATTCATTGTTTATCCTATTGCCCATGGTCAATGTTGTGAAAATAAAATGACAGATTCAATTTAATATATAATTTACTAATATTTCTCATTAAAGAAAAAAAAAGTGGGTAGAAAGACACAGTAAGCATTGACCCACTCCCCAGTCTTCTTAGGACCTAGAAGTTAAAAATGTTCTTCATGTGGAATAAGAGAATCAGCTTTCCAACTTAAGTAAGCCAAAGATCTCTCTCAAGAAGTACTTTTTTTGTGTGTTCAAGAATCTCTCTCAACACAGGAAGCCATGGAAAAGTATATGTTGAACACATGGAGCCATTGGTGCAGGATCCGTAGGCTTTCTGAACTAGAAAGACTGAGTAAAGTTCACACCAATTCATCCTTTTGAGTTGCACATTTAGACATTTAATATGATTGGTAATATATTATATGATTCCTAATGTAGTTGACTATTAAAAAAGATGTACAATCACATGCTGGGGTGATAGATGAAGACTGGCTCTGGAAGAAAGGGTAATTGCTCCCCACTACCACAGTGAGAGGGGATATTGGCAGAAAGGAGGTAACTGGTGGAGAATGAATGTTTTCACAAATAGGAATAAACTATAAAAATAGAAAATTATATTTGAATTCTCCTAAATAATATTAGTCCAGAAGTTTTTAAAGACCACACCACAAACACTGAAATCATTTGCTCAGTGTTTGCAAGTATTTTAAGACTTCACAAAATTCACTATTTAGTCTATCTGTCATGTATATCACAGGGCAATTCCTTTTCACTCTAGGTTGGACTTTCCACAATACTGCTGAGACTCGGGTATTTCTTCTAAGAATTTGAAATTTATCTTGTAAATGTTAATTCCTATTAATATTTATAGCATATTTTAACTACTTTTAAAAAGTCTGTGAATAATGTTTAGTTTTATTTATAAACTTACACACCTTAAAACATTCCTTTTATAAGCTAAATGTCACTTTTATGAACTTTAATTTCTTACCTAAAAAACAAAACCATCCATAATATTAAATACTTCTTATATATCTAACAAATTAAATAATAAATAAAATAATCCCAAAGTCATTCTAATATATTTAGATTTTAATTTAAAGCACGGTAAATATATTATTCAATTAAAAGTTAAATTGAGTTATAACATTATAAATCTTATAGTCAAAATTATTTATTGTAAATATGTTAAATGCCAAATATGTACATTCTCTTGGCAAAAAATATATATTCTGGTTTACACAGAACATATCTCTACATTTAAACTATATCACCATTTATTTGGTCTCAAAGAATTTTGTTGCTACATGAATATCAATAACTTTATTGGATTTTGTATTTAGAATCTTAAAATATGAAATTTTTCTTCTAATAAAAAAGTGAAACAATAGAAACTTAAATGTATGTTTACATTTTTATGTGCCTGTTAAATTTGATGGAATCTTTAATTTTCTTATAACCTCAGAGTTACCCAACCCACAGATTTTTAAAGAGTATTCATTTGAGATTTGAATATAATATGTAATTTTCTTACTTTAAGTGACAATACATGGCCTGTTCCACTGACATTTATGTGGAGAGAAAAAATATTTATTTAACACTAATTTCTGCATTTTACATTGACATAAATGGTTAAGAAGTGTGGATATGATTAACAAGATTTAAAGAGTAATAAACTCTATTCAATTTTCCACCAAAATTTTTAAATTAATCTCTTAAATATATCATTGTAGATTCCTGGCTTTTCATAGATTCAGTATGATTTTATGAACTACAATTGCTGTTCTTTTCTTGTATTAAATTCCCATAAATTTGGACAATGTGTGCTTTTATAGCATAGTTTTTACATATTTTTGACATAATCTCCTTAATCTTTGAACTCTTTGTTTCTGCCACATTAAGATGCCCCTGGATCATCTTGCATAATTTCTATCCTAGACATGGACTAGCTATTTCTTCAAGAAATCTTGCTACTTTTGTAGAAAATGGTATAGAATTTCTATGAGAATTAATTAAGTTAAAATATAAGAAATATTTTTAAATAATTATACAATATTATTATTATTACATAGTTCCCCTATATGTGGTAGTCTCTTTCAAACCAATCTCTATTCCACTCTGGGGAGAAAAGTAAATCACAGATATTTCCTATTTCACTATTATTAGATTTATAATATCTCTTTTCCCATTTCTGCTGGTAAAATTAAACTCCATCTACAGAGATGAATTTTGCTTCGATAAAGCTAATAAATTTTAGAGATCAAATATGTAACTCTTTATAATTGCCAAATAGGATACAAAATGAGATAAAAGAGTTCAATATTCTTTCTTACCTGCATCTGTAGAAGGAATATATCACAGTGCATTACAACTAATTTAGGTAATCTGATTTGATAAAGTGTAAAATTGAGAACGTTTAGAAGAATAACAATTTTTTTTTGCTGCAATACAGAATATAAATGTTCATAAACGTTCCCCATTTGTTATTCCCCATAATATAAAACTGTCTTTGAAAGTATAATTTCAATAAGGGGGTCTCATAGGACTCCAAAGACTGTGAAATTATTTCTGTACCTTAAAAAAATAACTTCAAAAATAAACATAAGGGTAGAGGCGGAGCAAGATGGTGGAGGAGTAGGAGACCTGGATTTCGTCTGGTCTCAGGAATTCAGCTGAATAGGAATCAAACCATTCGGAACACCTACGAACTCAACAGAAGATCGAAGATAAGAATAGTAACAACTCTCTGAACAGAAAAGCGACCACTTTCTGGAAGGTAGGACGTGCAGAGAAGTGAATCCGAGGCGATATTCGGGAGGATAGAAGGCGGAAGCCCCTGGCAAGTGATAGAGCCGCAGAGCACAAAATCAGAACTTTTAGAAGTCGGCTCCGCTGAGGGACGTCGCTCCAGTGGCTAAGCTGGGGGTGGAACCCTCGCGGGACAGTGTGGTCTCAGGACCCTCGGGGTCACAGAAAGACCGGGGGTGCCTGAGTGCGGCAGAGCTCCCAGGTATCAGAGCGGGGAAGCCAGCTGCAGAGACGGAGCCGAGGCGCAGGCTCTCAGCTCGGGGTTGCCATAAACTGTGATCCGCGGCCCAGTCGGGCTACTGCTCCTCCAGCAGGGACCCAACAAGTGGCAAAGCCGGGGAGACTCCCCTTCCTCCCCCAGGAGGGGTGGCACGGGAGCACACCACAGGGATCTGCTGGGTTTGGAGACTCCACATGGGGTCAGGTGCCAGACATGGAAACGCTCGATCACAGGCCGGGTGAACACGGAGTGTGGCCGGAGACTGGGGAGACGGGAGTGACTGCTTTTCTCAGGGGCACAGTGAGGAGCAGGGCCCCGAGTTCTCAGCTCCTCCGGGCGGAGATTGGGAGGCCACCATTTTCACCCTGGTCCTCCAAAGCTGTACTGAGGGCTTGCAGGGAACAAAAGCTCCTGAGAGCAAACTGGAGCAGCTTGCTTAGCCCAGACTCACAAGGGCGGGGCAATTCCGCCTCTGGCAAAGACATTTGAGAACCATGGCAACAGGCCCCTCCCCCAGAAGATCAGCACTAACAGCCAGCAAGCCAAGAGCAAGTTTACTGATCAAGGAGAACAGGAGAACTCCAGTGCTAGGGGAATACTGCACATAGAATTCATGGCTTTTTTACCATAATTCGTTAGTTTTTCAAAGTTAATTTTTTTAACTGTTTTTTTTGAATTTTTATTTTTCCCTTTTTCAAACATCTTATCGATCTCTTTTTTTAAAAAAAAAACTTATTATTTTTCATTTTTAGAGTAATATTTTTATCCCTTCATAGTAGTTACCCTTATTTTTGGCATATATATATATAAGTTGTTCTCTCTTTAAAATTTTGAGATACAATTTCTTCTAACAGATCAAAATATATCCTAAATCACTAGTGTATGGCTTTGTTCTATTCTCCTGCCTGATCACATTCTCTCCCTTTTTTTTTTCTTTTTTTTTGTTTTTTTTTTCTTTTTAAATCTTCTTTCTTTTTAAAAACAACTTCTTATCAAATCCTTTTATAAAATCTTTTATAATTTTCATCTTTACACTCATCTGCCATCCCTTCATTGTATCAGCCCTTATTTTCAACATCTATAAGTCTTTTTTCCTTTAAAATTTTAGCAGGCACTTTATCTAATAGACCAAAATATGCCCAAAAGCTAGTGTGTGGCACTGATCTATACACTAGCCTGATCATATTTGATCATGTTCTGTTTTTTTTGTTTTCTTATGTTTTTGTTTGTTTTTATCTTTTTCTTTTTCCTTTTTTTTCCTCTTCTTTCTTCCCTTACATGTCCCCTGATTTCAGGACTTTTCTGATTTCTATAGAGTATATTTGCTGGAGATGTTGTTAAACTGTTAGCATTCTGTTCTCTCAATCATCTGTTCTCCTCAGGACAAAATGACAAGACGAAAATAATCACCTCAGCAAAAAGAAAAAGAGGTAGTACCGTCTGCCAGGGACCTACTCAATACTGACATTAGTATGATGTCGGACCTAGAGTTCAGAATCATGACTTTAAAGATACTAGCTGGGCTTGAAAAAAGTGTGGAAGTTATTAGAGAAACCCTTTCTGAAGAAATAAAAGATCTAAAATCTAACCAAGTCGAAATCAAAAAGGCTATTAATGAGGTGCAATCAAAAATGGGGGCACTAACTGCTAGGTTAAATGAGGCAGAAGAAAGAATCAGCGATATAGAAGACCAAATGATGGAAAATAAAGAGGTGAGAAAAAGAGAAATAAACAACTACAGGATAATGAGGGCAGAACTCGAGAGATAAGCGATACGATAAGACGAAACAACATTAGAATAATTGGCATCCCAGAAGAAGAAGAAAGAGAGAGAGGGGCAGAAGGCATATTGGAGCAAATAATAGCAGAGAACTTCCCTAATGTGGGGAAGGAAACAGGCATCAAAATCCAGGAGGCACAGAGAACCCCTCTCAAAATCAATAAAAATAGAACAACACTCTGACATCTAATAGTAAAACTTACGAGTCTCAGAGACAAAGAGAAAATCCTGAAAGCAGCTCGGGAGAAGAGATATGTAACCTACAATGGTAGAAACATTAGATTGGCAACAGACCTATCCACAGAGACCTGGCAGGCCAGAAAGGACTGCCATGATATCTTCAGAGCACTAAACGAGAAAAAAATGCAGCCAAGAATACTATACCCAGCTAGGCTAATATTGAAAATAGAAGGAGACATAAAAAGCTTCCAGGACAAACAAAAACTAAAGGAATTTGCAAACACAAAACCTGCCCTACAAGAAATATTGAAAGAGGTCCTCTAAGCAAAAAGAGAGCCTAAAAGCAGCATAGATCAGAAAAGAACACAGACAAAATACAGTAACAGTCACCTTACAGGCAATACAATGGCACTAAATTCATACCTTTCAATAGTTACCCTGAATGTAAATGGGCTAAATGCCCCAATCAAAAGACACAGGCTATCAGATTGGATTAAAAAACAAGACCCATCAATATGCTGTCTGCAAGAGACTCATTTCAGACCCAAAGACACCCCCAGATTGAAAGTGAGGGGGTGGAAAACCATTTACCATGCTAATGGACACCAAAAGAAAGCTGGGGTGGCAATCCTTCTGTCAGACAAATTAGATTTTAAAACAAAGACTGTAATAAGAGATGAAGAAGGACACTATATCCTACTTAAAGGGTCTATCCAACAAGAAGATCTACCAGGTGTAAATATCGATGCCCCTAACATGGGAGCAGCCAATTATATAAAACAATTAATAACAAAAGCAAAGAAACACATTGACAACAATACAATAATAGTGGGGGACTTTAACATCCCCCTCACAGAAATGGACAGATCATCTCAGCAAAAGATCAACAAGGAAATAAAGACTTTAAATGAAACACTGGACCAAATGGACTTTAGTGACATATTCAGAACATTCCATTCCAAAGCAACGGAATACACATTCTTCTCTAGTGCCCATGGAACATTCTCCAGAATTGATCACAACCTAGGTCAGAAATCAGGTCTCAACCAGTACCAAAAGATTGGGATCATTCCCTGCATATTTTCAGACCACAATGCTTTGAAACTAGAACTCAATCACAAGAGGAAAGTCGGAAAGAACTCAAATACATGGAGGCTAAAGACCATCCTACTAAAGAATGAATGGGTCAACCAGGAAATTAAAGAAGAATTAAAAAAATTCATGGAAACCAATGAAAATGAAAACACACCTGTTCAAAATCTTTGGGACACAGCAAAGGCAGTCCTGAGAGGAAAGTATATAGCAATACAAGCATTCACAAGAAACAAGAAAGGTCTCAAATACACAACCTAACCCTACACCTAAAGGAGCTGGAGAAAGAACAGCAAATAAAGCCTAAACCCAGCAGGAGAAGAGAAATAATAAAGATCAGAGCAGAAATCAATGAAAGAGAAACCAAAAGAACAGTAGAACAGATCAACAAAACTAGGAGCTGGTTCTTTGAAAGAATTAACAAGATTGATAAACCCCTGGCCAGACTGATCAAAAAGAAAAGAGAAATGACCCAAATCAACAAAATCATGAATGAAAGAGGAGAGATCACAACCAACACCAAAGAAATCCAAACTATAAGAACATATTATGAGCAACTCTATGCCAGCAAATTAGATAACCTGGAAGAAATGGGTGCATTCCTAGAGATGTATCAACTACCAAAACTGAACCAGGAAGAAATAGAAAACCTGAACAGACCTATAACCACTAAGGAAATTGAAGCAGTCATCAAAAATCTCCCAAGAAACAAAAGCCCAGGGCCAGATGGCTTCCCAGGGGAATTCTATCAGACATTTAAAGAAGAATTAATACCTATTCTCCTGAAACTGTTCCAAAAAATAGAAATGGAAGGAAAACTTCCGAACTCATTTTATGAGGGCACCATTACTTTGATCCCCAAACCAGACAAAGACCCCATCCAAAAGGAGAATTACAGACCAATATCCTTGATGAACATGGATGCAAAAATTCTCACCAAAATACTAGCCAATAGGATCCAACAGTACATTAAAAGGATTATTCACCATGACCAAGTGGGATTTATCCCTGGGCTGCAAGACTGGTTCAACATTCGCAAATCAATCAACGTGATACAATACATTAACAAAAGAAAGAACAAGAATCATATGGTCCTCTCAATAGATGCAGAGAAAGCATTTGACAAAGTACAGCATCGTTTCTTGATCAAAACACTTCAGAGTATAGGGATAGAGGGTACCTACCTCAATATCATAAAAACCATCTGTGAAAAACCTACAGCGAATATCATTCTCAATGGAGAAAAGCTGAGAGCTTTTCCCCTAAGGTCAGGAACGCAGCAGGGATGTCCACTCTCACCACTGCTATTCAACATAGTATTAGAAGTCCTAGCCACAGCAATCAGACAACAAAAAAAATCAAAGGCATCCACATCTGCAAGGAGGAAGTCAAACTCTCACTCTTTGCAGATGATATGACACTTTATGTGGAAAACCCAAAAGACTCCAAAACTGTTAGAACTCAATTAGGAACTCAGTAAAGTGGCAGGATATAAAATCAATGCATAGAAATCAGTGGCATTCCTATACACCAACAACAAGACAGAAGAGAGATAAATCAAGGAGTCGATCCCATTTACAATTGCACCAAAAACCAAAAGATACCTAGGAATAAATTTAACCAAAGAGGCAAAGGATCTGTACTCAGAAAATTATAAAATACTCATGAAAGAAACTGAAGAAGACACAAAGAAAAGGAAAAACGTTCCATGCTCATGGATTGGAAGAACAAACATTGTGAAGATGTCAGTGCTACCTACAGCAATCTACACATTCCATGCAATCCCCATCAAAATACCATCCACCTTTTTCAAAGAAATGGAACAAATAAACCTAAAATTTGTATAGAACCAGAAGAGATCCCGAAGAGCCAGAAGAATATTGAAAAAGAAAAGCAAAGTTGGCGGCATCACAATTCTGGACTTCCAGCTCTATTACAAAGCTGTCATCATCAAGACAGTATGCTACTGGCACAAAAACAGACACATAGATCAATGGAACAGAATCGAGAGCCCAGAAATGGACCCTCAACTCTATGGTCAACATATCTTTGACAAAGCAGGCAAGAATGTCCAATGGAAAAAAGACAGTCTCTTCAACAAATGGTGTTGGGAAAATTGTACAGCCACATGCAGAAGAATGAAACTGGACCATTTCCTTACACCACACACAAAAATAGACTCCAAATGGTTGAAAGACCTAAATGTGAGACAGGAGTCCATCAAAATCCTAAAGGAGAACACAGGCAGCAACCTCTTCGACCTCAGCCCAGCAACTTCTTCCTAGAAACATCACCAAAGGCAAGGGAAGCCAGGGCAAAAATGAACTATTGGGATTTCATCAAGATCAAAAGCTTTTGCACAGCTAAAGAAACAGTCCACAAAACCAAAAGACAACTGACAGAATGGGAGAAAATATTTGCAAATGACATATCAGATAAAGGGCTAGTATCCAGAAATCTATAAAGAACTTATCAAACTCAACACCCAAAGAAAAAATAATCCAATCAAGAAATGGGCAGAAGACATGAACAGGCATTTTTCCAAAGAAGACATCCAAATGGCCAACAGACCCATGAAAAAGTGCTCAACGTCGCTTGGCATCAGGGAAATCCAAATCAAAACCTCAATGAGATACCACCTCATACCCATCAGAATGGCTAAAATTAACAAGTCAGGAAACGACAGATGTTGGCGGGGATGCAGAGAAAGGGGAACCCTCCTACACTGTTGGTGGGAATTGAAATTGGTCCAACCACTCTGGAAAACGGTATGGACGTTCCTCAAACAGTTGAAAATAGAGCTACGATATGATCCAGCCATTGCACTACTGGGTATTTACCACAAAGATACAATTATAGGAATCCGAAGGGGTACGTGCACCCCAATATTTATAGCAGCAGTGTCCACAATAGCCAAACTGTGGAAAGAGCCAAGATGACCATCAACAGATGAATGGATAAAGAAGAGGTGGTATATATACACAATGGAATATTATGCAGCCATCAAAAGGAATGAGATCTTGCCATTTGCAACGACATGGATGGAACTGGAGGGTGTTATGCTGACTGAAATAAGTCAATCAGAGAAAGACATGTATCATATGACCTCACTGATATGAGGAATTCTTAATCTCAGGAAACAAACTGAGGGTTGCTGGAGTGGTGGGGGCTGGGAGGGATTGGGTGGCCGGTGATAGACATTGGGTAGGGTATGTGGTATGGTGAGCGCTGTGAATTGTACAAGACTGATGAATCACGGATCTGTACTTCTGAAACAAATAATGCAATATATGTTAAGAAAAAAAAAAAGAAAAAAGATAGCAGGAGGGCAAGAATGAAGGGGAGTAAGTCGGAGGGGAGACGAACCATTAGAGACGATGGACTCTGAAAAACAAACTGAGGGTTCTGGGGGGGGGGATGGGTTAGCCTGGTGATGGATATTAAAGAGGGCACATTCTGTGTGGAGCACTGGGTGTTATGCACAAACAATGGATCATGGAACACTACATCAAAAATAATGATGTAATGTATGGTGATTAACATAACAATAAAAATTTATTAAAAAAATAAAAAAAATTTTAAAAATAAACATAAGGGTCTAGTTTGGATCTAACCTGAAATTCAACAGTTACCACAGTAATAATTTTGTAGTTGATATTTCTGTCTCCCTAATTTGTATAAATGCTTATAAAATCATCTGTTAAAACAAAAGAAGATAGTGACATTTTTCTATTTTCTTTATCATGATATAAAAATGAAGGATAATGACTGTGCTAGAGTTATTATTTAAGAAAATAATTACAAGACACAAGTTTCTATTTAAATTTCACTTATTAGCTATTTTTCTAAAACCTAGAATCAGTGTGTTTATGCCAAGCCTCTGTCCATATTTATAAAGACTTGCCATCACCTGACCAAATATCTGACAATGATATTTGAGCTCTTTTAAAATCTGGTACCAAGCTACATTTTTAATTCATCTGTTTCTATTGGGATTTCTAACTATCCAGCTTTTTTCTCTTTCCAAAACTATGCAGGCTCACATATCAGGGTTTTGCCACATCCTAAGCATCATTCTGAAACTACTTTGAGACACGCAGACCATTTACACAATTTTTTGCTGCAATACGGAATATAAATGTTATGAATATAAAAATATATTTATATGAATATATAATAAATTTATATATATTCATATAAATATAAAACATCTACCATCGGTCTTGCTCACACTCCCAAGAGACACAGCACAAAGAACAACTGAATGCATCAATTCTATTCAACTGTTACTCTGTACTTTTATTTTTATTTATTTGATTTTTTTCCCTATACACATGATGTTGGTCTAATTGCTGGAAAAAGAGTTGTAAGTTTTCTTCACTTTTCTTATTCATGCTAGAAGTCTAAGGATAGTATGATTAGAACCCAAGAGATAAAAAAAATTCTTCAATAAAATACCAAATAAAATCCTTGATATACTTATTAAAATCAAAGTCAAAAGTCTTTCAGAAGTTGTTATTTCTTCAAAAATCTACTAGAAGTCTCAGGCAACCCTGAGAAAGGAGATGTTCAGGGAAGTGGATGCTTTCCTCCTGTTTTGTCCCTATATACAGCATTTCCTTATGTGTGATGGAGAAAAGAACAATTACAATTGAATTTTATTTTATTTCTGATCTTATTTTGTTTTTCATCTCTGGAGAGTTTTAGACATCTTACAAAATCTTTATTCAATGCATGTCTTTAATAACTATCAGAGACTGTGACCCTTCTCTGCCTGCCTTTTCTCTTGTTTAAAAAAAATCTTACTTATTTTTCATGAGTAAATTTAGACATCATCCATATCTTTCAAAAGCCTTACCTAACAGAACCCTCAGTTTACATATCACTACCTTCCAGCACTTTGGTATCAGTTAGAATTACTTTTTACACATATATCAAAACAAAATAAAATAGAATAGTTTGAAAATGTATGTTGTACTCATAAAAAACTGCACTGAGAATTAGGCAGACTTGTGGAATGACATGATCAACAGGACTGCAGACTCCTCCATTTTAGCACTTCAAATCAGTTTAAAATAGCTAATTCTTGCAAAGTTTTTTACTTTGTTTTCATATTTTAATTGAATTAAAGTCAGTTTAAAGAAGTATACATGAGAAGGAAAAAAGATACATAAGCAGATGCTGGGGCTTGAGAAGAAAACTCAAACACATTCAGGTGGTTCAGGGTTGACTGGAGTGTTGGTCGAGTTCCTGGGAGGACAGAGGGAGGATTGGAGAGGAAAACTAGGGTAGAAGCAAAGAATGTACAAATTGATATGCCATACAAGAGAGCTTGGGCTTTCTTTGAAGATACATAATAATCTTCGTATGATTAAATACATTTTATCAAAGTAACTATGTCAATAGCATGAAGATAAGAAATACAGTGCAAAAAGATATAGAGATTTACAGATTAAGAAATTCATCTTGATGAGTGGGGATGGAGGCTTCAGTTAGGTCAGAGAGACTGGAATTGGACAAGCTTACATCAGATCTTATATTTAAGTCTCATTGCAGAAGGCACCTTCCGTTCCCAATAAGCAGTTTATGTTCTTACTACCACAAGGGAGTGCTATTTTGTTTCTTTAATGAGGAGATTAAGTATTTAGATTTAGTGGGAGAATCAGGAAGATGTCTTTGGCTGTTTTGAATGTAGTTTCTGTGGTCTTAATAAGGAAATTCTAAGGAAATAACAGTTTCAAAGGCAGAAAATGAATAAAGATATAAGCTAAGCAATTATACTGATGAGCTCCAACTTGACCTCTATCAAATACAAAACATGTAACCACATGAATCAAAAGGTTGAACTGGAATTGAGCCAACAAAATTGTTCAAAGACATATAAGAAATTTATCTGTAAATATTTCATTTTTCATCTTGTTTCATCACCATTTTATATGCTCTTTTATGTTCATGTTCTCCTTTAAACACTTCCAATGTTCCTACAGGGCATGTCAGTATAAATACCAGAAAACTACATTTTCATTCACTCCTTATCTACTGAGCAAGGGGAATTCAGGAGGGTAGATGAATTTAATAAAATTAAACAATGCATAATTTGTGACTATAAACATCTATGCTTATTCTTAAAATTATTAATCAAAGAGAGTGACTATATATATATATATATGTGTGTGTGTGTGTGTGTGTGACAGAATACATTTTCCTTCCATTATTATAAGCCTCATAATTCCAGTTTGAAATCATTTCACAGACTTTTATATACATATACAAATATGTAATTAAGCTACATATGTAAAACATTACACACACCTAAACTAGATATGTGTTAAAACTAGAAGGAGCTCTGAACAAATCTTTTCAGTCCATTAATATCATAATAGAGTTGACCCTTGAACAATGTGGGGGTTGGGACACTGACTCCTGCACAGTCAGAAATCCAAAAATTCATGTATAACTTTTGACCCCCCTAAAACTTACTCAGAGCCCACTGTTGACTAGAAACCTTATCAATAACATAAACAACAGAGTAACACATATTTTGTACATTATATATATTATATCCTGTATTCTTACATTTAAGTAAGGTGGAAAAAAGAAAATGTTAAGAAAACCACTAGATACCTAGGAATAAATCTAACCAAAGAGGCAAAGAATCTGTACTCAGAAAACTATAAAATACTCATGAAAGAAATTGAGGAAGACACAAAGAAATGGAAAAGCGTTCCATGCTCATGGATTGGAAGAACAAATATTGTGAAGATGTCAATGCTACCTAGAGCAATCTATACACTCAATGCCATCCTTATCAAAGTACCATCAACTTTTTTCAAAGAAATGGAACAAATAACCCTAAAATTTGTATGGAACCAGAAAAGACCCCAAATAGCCAGAGGAATGTTGAAAAAGAAAAGCAAAGCTGGTGACATCACAATTTCAGACTTCAAGCTCTATTACAAAGCTGTAATCATCAAGACAGTATGGTACTGGGACAAAAACAGACACGTAGATCAGTGGAACAGAATACAGAGCCCAGAAAGGGACCCTCAACTCTATGGTCAACTGAACTTCAACAAAGCAGGAAAGACTGTCCAATGGATAAAAGACAGTCTCTTCAACAAATGGTGTTGGGAAAATTGGACAGCCAGATGCAGAAGAATGAAACTGGACTGTTTCCTTACACCACACACAAAAATAGACTCAAAATGCTTGAAAGACCTAAATGTGAGACAGGAGTCCATCAAAATCCTAGAGGAGAACACAGGCAGCAACCTCTTTGACCTCAGCCACAGCAACTTCTTCCTAGAAACATTGCCAAAGGCAAGGGAAGCAAGGGCAAAATGAACTATTGGGACTTCATCAAGATAAAAAGCTTTTGCACAGCAAAGGAAACAGTCAACAAAACCAAAAGACAACCGACAGAATGGGAGAAGATATTTGCAAATGACGTATCAGATAAAGGGCTAGTATCCTATATAAATCTATAAAGAACTTGTCAAACTAAACACCCAAAGACAAATAATCCAGTCAAGAAATGGGCAGAAGACATGAACAGACATTTTTCCAAAGAAGACATCCAAATGGCCAACAGACACATGGAAAAGTGTTCAACATCACTCAGCATCAGGGAAATCCAAATCAAAACCCCAATGAGATACCACCTGACACCAGTCAGAATGGCTAAAATTAACAAGACAGGAAATGACAAATGTTGGCGAGGATGCGGAGAAAGGGGAACCGTCCTACACTGTTGGTGGGAACGCAAGCTGGTGCAGTCACTCTGGAAAACAGTATGGAGGTTCCTCAAAAACTTGAAAATAGAGCTACTGTACAACCCAGCAACTGCACTACTGGGTATTTACCCCAAAGATACAAATGTAGTGATCCAAAGGGGTACGTGCACCCCAGTGTATAGCAGCAATGTTCACAATAGCCAAACTATGGAAAGAGCCAAGATGTCCATCAACAGATGAATGGATAAAGAAGATGTGGTGTGTGTATACACACACACACACACACATACACACACACACACACACACACACACACACACACAATGGAATATTATGCAGCCATCAAAAAAACACCAGTGAAATCTTGCCATTTGCAACAATGTGGACGGAACTAGAGGGTATTATGCTAAGCGTAATAAGTCAATCAGAGAAAGACATGTATCATTTGATCTCACTGATATGAGGAATTCTTAATCTCAGGAAACAAACTGAGGGATGCTGGAGTGGTAGGGGTTGGGAGGGATGGGGTGGCTGGGTGATAAACACTGGGGAGGGTATGTGCTATGGTGATTGCTGTGAGTTGTGTAAGACTGATGAATCACAGACCTGTACCTCTGAAACAAATAATACATTATATGTTAAAAAAAAAAAAAAAAGAAGACGGTAGGAAGGGAAAAATGAAGGGGGGGAAACGATGAGAGACTATGGACTCTGAGAAACAAACTGAGGGTTCTAGAGCAGAGGGGGGTGGGGGGATGGGTTAGCCTGGTGATGGGTATTAAAGAGGGCACGTATTTCATGGAGTACTGGGTGTTATACGCAAACAATGAATCATGGAACACTACATCAAAAGCTAATGATGTAACATGGTGATTAACATAACATAATAAAATAAAATTTAAAAAAAACATAAGGAAAATACCTTTACAGTACTGGACTGTATTTATCTAAAGAATCCACATAGAAATGGATCCACACAGTTAAAATCCATGTTGTTCAAGGGTCAACTGTATATGAATTATCACACCATGTCAGCACCACTACAGTCTCATATCCAGCAAAGACAAACAAAAAATGAATATTTTAGACATGTATGGATATTGTTGGAAGTCAGCCTCAAATATTTGGGTTTCATATAATAAGTCGAGGTATATATGTAGGTTTCAGGCTGAAATTCTCAGGGACATCTCTTCCAATATATTACTTACTTTTGACTGTAAGCACTTTGGAAGTAGGATTTTAGTCTGAATCGTCTCCCTCTTCTAACTCCACTCCAAATACCTACCATTGTCCTTTTATCATAGTAGTCACTTGGGGAATTACTTTAGGGCTTTTCATACCTTTGCTGAAAAGACAACAAATCATATAGTGCTTGATTCTAAGATTAGTGAAAAAAAGACAGTACTGAGTTAGAAATAAATTTATAAAAATTCTAGGATTAGCTCCTTCACTGACTAATTCTAACCAGCTGGTATCCCTGAGTTTAAAATCAACTTAAGTTTCAGTTCTATCCAAAGCTGAAAAAAAATAATTATTCTAATCCTTACCATGTATTCAGTGGAAGACATAAAGTTATACAAAGATTGTGTTATAAACTAGTAAGTTTCTGCAGCAGTTCTCTTACATATCTGGAGAGAAAAGTAACCCTTGCCACCTTTTCAGATGAAAGGGTTTTGTTAACAAAGAAAAGGCAAGCAATTTTCAAAGATAAAAGTGTTTTATAAGAAAATAATACAAATACAACTATACATCTGTATGTATAATAAGTTACTTACAAAGTTAGGTGCATAAATGTATTTATATAATTCTTCAATACGTTTATTCACTTCAACCAAGGAAATTTTTCATATAATCATTGGACTGAAGTCACTAATGATTATGATGACTCTGTGAATATCATGGTCAATAATTTTTATGTTTTCATACTGACAGCTGACAAGTTGGAAGTAATAACTGCATGCATTTCTGTGGTTTTATTTACTTAGTGATTTAAAATTAATAAAAAGATACTATCATGCCTAGAGTTAAATACATGTGAAATTATGAAAAAATAACCACATAAACAGGTTTGTAGACTATTAGTTAAAGGTGGCAGAATGACTGCATGCATTTATCCCTTTCCTTTCAAAATGTCACTAACCTGGCAGTAGGAAAGAATAGAAGAAAGTATTGCTTACACATATAATAAAAATATTTAAAAATAGATGTGGGATCTCAAATTTTGGAAAAGAGAACATTTGGCAGATTCTAACTTATGAAAGAAATTATAAACTTAATGTTTGGAATGGGAGAGAAAAGTGAAAAAGGGAGACAATATTACCTACCATACTCTGAAGTTCTGGCAACTAGCACTTCCACATACCATGGAATCAGTGGTCAGGAAAAGGGCTAAAGATCAGGAAATGTGTGAAAGTTTTGTGTTGAAACAGGACACTTACCACCCTCTCTTTCCAAAACAGTTGATGAACATAACAAACAGAGTTTGCATGTTTTGCACACAAAATGCTGGTAGTGAAGTGTCTATTCCAATGTAAGACAACAGACTACTGAAAATAACAGCTAAAAAGAAATGATTAAATAAAAATTCTGATCGTTGAGAGCATCTCACTGGGAAAGCTGGTTTGTCTCCAAATCACCCTATACTAAAACCATTCACATAATAAACTTATGTCATGGCAACATCAATTCCAATCTGTTTAATACCATACATATAAGTATACAGACTCCACCAAGATCACCAGATATTTCAGAAAAAGCCCCCATCATAAAAGACAGAAACTAAAATAGACAAGGCAATTTACAAAGCAGGAACATGAAGGAAATATAAAAATTTAGTGAGTAGAAAATATCTTTTTAAAAGCCAAACTATAGTTCATATGCTTAGAAAGATTAACAAAAAACATTCTGTCCATAAAACAAGATGATAAAATAATAGCACAAGAAAGAACTTCCAGATATTAGAAATAGGATGCCTAAAATAAAAGAAAAAAATTAAAAAAAAAAACAGTGGGGGAAAATTAAGAAACATTTGGTATATATATACAATGGAATATTATGCAGCCATCAAAAGGAATGAAATCTTGCCATTTGCAACGACGTGAATGGAACTGGAGGGTATTATGCTGAGTGAAATAAGTCAATCAGAGAAAGACGTGTATCATATGACCTCACTGATATGAGGAATTCTTAATCTCAGGGAACAAACAGGGTTGCTGGAGTGGTGGGGGGTGGGAGGGATGGGGTGGCTGGGTGATAGACATTGGGAGGGTGTGCTATGGTCAGTGCTGTGAATTGTGTAAGACTGTTGAATCACAGATCTGTACCTCTGAAACAAATAATATGTTATATGTTAAAAAAAAAAAAGAAGAAGAAGAAGAAGAAGATAGCAGGAAGGGAAAAATGAAGGGGGGGAAATCAGAGGGGGAGACGAACAATGAGAGACTATGGACTCTGAGAAAAAAACTGAGGGTTCTGGGGGGGGATGGGTTAGCCTGGTGATGAGTATTAAGGAGGGCACATACTGAATGGAGCACTGGGTGTTATACGCAAATAATGAATCATGGAACACTACATCAAAAACTAATGATGTAATGTATGGTGATTAACATAACATAATAAAAACAAAGAAAAAAAGGAGAAAAAAAAGAAAAAAATTAGAATAAAAAGACAAGGAGTTTTATTACAGGAGTTCCAAAAGAAAGATGACAGAAAACAGAAAGAAACAAGTTATCAGGGGAATATTACAAAAATATGTTCAAGACTTAAAAGTCCAAATAGGCACATAATTGCCAGCTAAATGAGTGAATGCAGATCACATTAGTGAGAAAGTTCTAGTTGTAAACACTTTGAAAAAGAACCAAAAACTTATGCAAACACACACAAACAGTAATCAGGATGGCATCTAAAAGCTCAATAGTATATTATATCCTAGAAGACAGTGGCAATTCTGAGGTAATATTACTTCATCCCAAAATACTATTCATAGCCAAATTAGGAAGGTCTTAAAAAGCAATTTTGTTATCCAGTGAAATGAGAGTTAATGAAAACGAAGATCTAGAATTCAGGAGACAGAATTCACAAGAGTCAAGGAGTAAAGGAAATACCAAGATGAAGACTTGTGACAGGCAGAGAGAGCTCTCAATCCATATTGCAGCAGGAAGTCAGAGAAGTGTGTAAGAAAGACTATTAAAAAGTAATAATTCCAAATGATAGGTTAGTGATGTTTGAGATAAAAAGTATTAGTATTTGCAAAAAAAATCTGAAAGAAATTTTGGACTCTAAAAAGATTAAAGTAAATGAATGGGAAAAAGTGAAATAATGCTTAATTTAAGGAAAAAAGTTTTATAACTAAAAAATTATAGTACACTAGCATTGCTATCCAAAATGTAGTTCCCCGAACTGGCTGCAAGAGGAAGTAGCCTCAGCCAAATTTGCCTGAACAAATCAACTACATCAATAAGAACACTGTTTTTTTCCATGGGTGTTCTTTTGCATACAAGATTTTCTCCAGGAAGGAAATGTATTGATTTTCTTTCCTGCATGCAGTCCTTATTCTGTTGTAGCCCCAGCATTTTGAGTACCATTGTACAGTACAGCTTACTGGCTATGAATTTAAATAAAAATTCTGACAAAAGTGTTGTAAGAAATGGGGGAAAGGAAATAAAAATGTCAAATGGGGAAAGAGAGCTAGATTTTCCAATTATATAGCAGGAAATTAACATTTATCTCAAATGTATGAGTCAAAAAGAACAGTATAAAAAAATATTAAGATATATTGAGGCAAACTTTCAAAAGTAAAAAAATGCTAATGTTGTCTTTGCAAACAGGGAGCATAGGGATGAGTTGGACAGAAGTGATTCCTATTTTTCATTATAAACAATTTGGCACTAGGCTATCTTCAATCATATACATTTATTAACTTGATAAAATTTAAATTATTTTTTTAAATATTTTATTTATTTAAGAGAGACAGCAAGAGAGAGAGAGAGCACGAACAATGGGGAGGGGCAGAGGGAGAGAGAGAAGCAGACTCTCCACTGAGCAGAGAGCCCTATGCAGGACTCAATCCCAGGACCATGGGATCATGACCTAAGCTGAAGGGAGATGCTTAACTGACTGAGCCACCCAGGTGCCCTTAAATTAATTTTTATTTTTTTATTTTTAAATAAGAGTATGTAAGATCGCAGCCTTCATTAGTTTATGATCAAATAATTTTACACATATTGAGAACCTATTTGCACATTTTCAGAAGTAAAATAGCTGAACCATGTGTAAGAACTTTGACAAAATAATAAAACATGATAAAACCTTAGATGAGTCAGACATAAAATTAGAACAGATAAAAATACTGAAGAAAGAAGAAACACTGCAGAGGAGAGGAAGAACAAATATTGTTAAAACTAGGAAGGCTTGAAGGGGGGTAAATAGGAGGGGGAAATGAACCATGAGAGATGATGGACTCTCAAAAACAAACTGAGGGTTCTAGAGGGGAGGGGGGTGGGGGGATGGGTTAGCCTGGTGATGGGTTATTAAGGAGGGCATGTATTGGATGGAGCACTGGGTGTTATATGCAAACAATGAATCATGGAACACTACATCAAAAACAAATGATGTAAGGTATGGTGATTAACATAATAATAAAAAAAGTTGGAGATAGTGAAAGATGAATAGGAATGAATAAAAATTCTAATCTGAATTTGGTAAAAATAAATAAATAAATAAATAAATAAATAAATAAATAAATAAATAATAAAACTAGGAAAGCTATCATAAATAAAGAATCACTAGCTTGTGGTAAACATAGAAAATTTAATAGAGGAACCATGTCTTACAATTCTGAACAATACTGAAAGATATTGGGGAGCAGAGTTAAACACATTCCATAAATACGACAGTACATTTTCAGTAACTACTAAGAATTTCTAAAATATCATACCTTGAACAACATAAAGCTTCTCAGAACTTTATAACTACTAACACCATGGAACAAACACACAACTTACTATTTTTAGGAATCTGTATCTAACAGGAAACTGAGGTAAAAAGACACAGTAAATATGTGACTAGTTTTTTAAAACCCCTATGGAGAAGGACTCTTTTTCTAAGAACTCTAAAGAGCCAACCTGAAATAGCAACTAAAGTCTCCTGATGAATGCTGACTAGATTAATTAAGGTAAGTATAGCTGAGGGCTGTAATTGAATTACAGTCTTTTCTAAGAGCAGTTGTTGCCTATTCTCTGTATTTTACTGACTCTTTTATGAGTTCTACTGCTAGATCAATTCTAATCACTGCACCAACTGGAAAAATTCCACTTTCCACTGCCAGATCAATTACAGTCACACAATCAATAGCTGGTACTTCAGCCTTTTTGATTAAAATAATGTAAAAAAAAAAAAAGAAAAGACTGAAACAAAAAGTAAAAATAATTCCATTTCTGCATTAAAAGAAAAGTTAATTTAACACATAAATATTCACATTGAATATAAAGATGACAAAACTTATTTGCATTGAAATAATATTTTTAGAGGCGCCTGGGTGGCTCAGTCGTTAAGCGTCTGCCTTCGGTTTGGGTCATGATCCTAGAGTCCTGGGATCGAGACCCGCGTCAGGCTCCCTGCTCAGTGGAGAGACTGCTTCTCCCTCTGCCATGCCCCCTGCTTCTGTTCCCTCTCTTGCTGTCTCTCTCTATCAAATAAATAAAATCTTAAAATAATAATATTTTTAAAGTAATTATGTAACTTGATTTACTCAGGAAATTAGTGGACAGTTTCAAAAATCTTTTGTGATAGTTATATACATCAGATTGAAATTAATTACAATACTTAGATTTCACGTTAAGCCTAGGACCCAAAAGCTCCTCTTATATTTATTTCATCATTTCTTTATTGTCTTTGATGTCTCTCCAAGAATTTTCTCCTTTGAAGACCACACCACCTCTTCTTTTTTAAGACATACCTCTAGGGCACATTCCCACTATTCTCAATAATTTCAAAATATAATTGATCTCATTTTTCTTAACATTCATTATCCTAAGTGATTACAATACCATTATGTCACTAATCATGTATTTATCTTACCTGTCTTTAATCTCCTCAAATATGACATTATGTATATGACATAATTGTAACAGAACACTTGAAGATATCTAATTACCAACACATCAAATTTTATATTTTATTTTATCTTTTGTGACTTTAAATACATGACTGCTGTGTTTTCCTCCTCTTCTGATTATTGAGAATTTTTTTATTATGTTATGTTAATCACCATACATCATTAGTTTTTGATATAGTGTTCCATGATTCGTTGTTTGCGTATAACACCCAGTGCTCCATGCAGTAGGTGCCCTTTTAATGCCCATCACCAGGCTAACACATCCCCCCACCCCCTTCCCTCTAGAACCCTCAGTTTGTTTCTCAGAGTCCATAGTCTCTCATTGTTCGTCTCCCCTTTCGATATCCCCCCTTCATTTTTTCCCTTCCTGCTATCTTCTTCTTCTTTTTTTTTTTTTTAAATATAACGTATTATTTGTTTCAAAGGTACAGGTCTGTGATTCAACAGTCTTGCACAATTCACAGCGCTCACCATAGCACACCCTCCCCAATGTCTATCACCCAGCCACCCCATCCCTCCCACCCCCTACCACCCCAGGAACCCTCAGTTTGTTCCCTGAGATTAAGAATTCCTCATATCAGTGAGGTCATATGATACATGTCTTTTCTGATTGACTTATTTCGCTCAGCATAATACCCTCCAGTTCCACCCACATTGTTGCAAATGGCAAGATTTCGTTCCTTTTGATGGCTGCATAATATTCCATTGTATATATATATACCACATCTTCTTTATCCATTCATCTGTCAATGGACATCTTGGCTCTTTCCATAGTTTGACTATTGTGAATATTGCTGCTATAAACATTGGGGTGAACGTACCCCTCCAGATCCCTACATTTGTATCTTTGGGGTAAATACCCAGTAGTGCAATTGCTGGGTTGTACAGCAGCTCTTTTTCAAGTTTTTGAGGAACATCCATACTGTTTTCCAGAGTGGTTGCACCAGCTTGCATTCCCACCAACAGTGTAGGAGGGTTCCCTTTCTCCGCATCCCCACCAACATCTGTCATTTCCTGACTTGTTAATTTTAGCCATTCTGACTGGTGTGAGCTGGTATCTCACTGAGGTTTTGATTTGAATAAATCTAACCAAAGAGGCAAAGAATCTGTACTCAGAAAACTATAAAATACTCATGAAAGAAATTGAGGAAGAGGAAAGAAATTGAGGAAGAAATTGAGGAAGACACAAAGAAATGGAAAAATGTTCCATGCTCATGGATTGGAAGAACAAATATTGTGAAGATGTCAATGCTACCTAGAGCAATCTATACATTCAATGCCATCCCTATCAAAATACCATCAACTTTTTTCAAAGAAATGGAACAAATAACCCTAAAATTTGTATGGAACCAGAAAAGACCCCAAATAGCCAGAGGAATGTTGAAAAATAAAAGCAAAGCTGGTGACATCACAATTTCAGACTTCAAGCTCTATTACAAAGCTGTAATCATCAAGACAGTATGGTACTGGCACAAAAACAGACACGTAGATCAGTGGAACAGAATACAGAGCCCAGAAAGGGACCCTCAACTCTATGGTCAACTGAACTTCAACAAAGCAGGAAAAACTGTCCAATGGATAAAAGACAGTCTCTTCAACAAATGGTGTTGGGAAAATTGGACAGCCAGATGCAGAAGAATGAAACTGGACTGTTTCCTTACACCACACACAAAAATAGACTCAAAATGCTTGAAAGACCTAAATGTGAGACAGGAGTCCATCAAAATCCTAGAGGAGAACACAGGCAGCAACCTCTTTGACCTCAGCCACAGCAACTTCTTCCTAGAAACATTGCCAAAGGCAAGGAAAGCAAGGGCAAAATGAACTATTGGGACTTCATCAAGATAAAAAGCTTTTGCACAGCAAAGGAAACAGTCAACAAAACCAAAAGACAACCGACAGAATGGGAGAAGATACTTGCAAATGACATATCAGATAAAGGGCTAGTATCCAAAATCTTTAAATAACTTATTATACTCAACACCCAAAGAACAAACAATCCAATCAAGAAATGGGCAGAAGACATGAACAGACATTTTTCCAAAGAAGACATCCAAATGGCCAACAGACACATGAAAAAGTGCTCAACATTGCTTGGCATCAGGGAGAATTTCTTACTAAGAATTGTGTTCAGTCTCACAGTGGTTTTCAAGCCACTGCCACTTCCCTAAGTATCTTGACTCTGGCATAGTCAGAAACAAGTGGAGTTTCTTCCTTGATTTGCATTATTTTGATGAGCCTCAGGCAGCACATTTTCAGTTCTGACATGATAAAGATAGCACATGCATGAATAATATTAAAAGGGCATCTCATAATCCACTGCATTCCCATGAAGCCTGAAGCTGCTTAGAATACAGTGTAAATACGTCTGCAGCATACAGGTAATTCTTAGAGGGTGCCCTGTGTCACCACCAAATACAGCCCATCTTCTCTGGACTGCTGAGGTTCACAGGAACACAGAATTGGTGAAATCCTGTGAATTATCTTGGTTTAGACTTTCATTTGAATGCCCAAGAAAATCTCACACCATTTAGGGTTGTTGGTGAGATTAAGATAGGTATTCCTCTAGTATTTGCTTGAAACAATGAATTTAGCTATCAGTTTGTGGGTAGTAATTATAGGTGATGGATGAGGACATGGGGTCGTGGAAAGTACCCAACAGTTTCTCTTTCTGCCATTTTGTCAACAGATATCCTATAACCTCCCATTTAGTAACAATGTAAAATTCTAATTAAATATACTTCTTTATCAAATGTATAAGTAAACTTACATCAAGTAAGAGAAATCCTCATGACAGTAATGGCCTCCAAAGATGTTCATGTTCATGTCCTAATCCCTAGAACCTATGAATATGCTATCTTACATGGCAAAAAGGGACTTTGTAGATATGATTAAGGTAATGGACCTAGAGATGGGGAGTTTATTCTGGATTATCCAGGCAGGCCCAATCTGAATACATGAGTACTTAAAAGCAGAAAACCTTTCTCAGCTGTGGTTAGAAGGGGGTCTGAAAATAAAAGAGTCAGAGAGATGAAATGTTCCTGTCCTGGAAGATGAAGGAGGAGGGTCACAAGCCAAGAAAGGCTAGTAGCCTTAAGGCAGAAAAATCAAGGAAATGGATGCCCCTCCAGAGTTTGCTGAAAGGAATGCATTCCTGATAACACCTCAATTTTTTTTTTATTCTTTTTTTTTTTTTAAGATTTTAGTTATTTATTCATGAGAGACAGAGGAGGAGAGAGAGAGAAGCAGAGAGAGAAGCAGAGGGAGAAGCAGGCTCCCAAGGAGCAGGGAGCCCGATGCGGGACTCGATCCCAGGACCCTGGGATCATGACCTGAGCCGAAGGCAGACGCTTAACCATCTGAGCCACCCAGGCGCCCATAACACCTCAATTTTAACTCACTGTGGCCTAGGTCAGATTTCTGATCTACAGAATTGCAAAATAATAAATTTATATTATTTAAGCTACAAAGTTTGTGGTAATTCATTATAGCAGTGATTAAAACAAACAAACAAACAACAACAACAACAACAACAAAACGAATATAGCCAGTTATGAAGTGAATCCAGGGAGAGATTACTAACTTTGCAGAATACCTGACAGTACCTATAATATATAGTGGATTGAAGTTTTGGTTTTAATGGCTATGTAAAGAGGATGAGACAAGTATTTGCATCCTTGCAAACTGGATAAAGCTTAATCAATCAATCAAACTTCAGACAAAGAAAGAATTTTTGTCTAGGTAAGACTTGGCTTTGATTTGAAATAAAATGGCATCCTTCCTTGAGTATTCGTGTCCAGAGCCCGGCTGTTGAGTGGATGGAAAAGCCAAATTTACAAAATTTACAAAAAAAAATTTTTTTAAATCAAATTGTAGTCCAAACCTAAGATGGTTTAGATATCAGTATTATCAGATAAAAGAGATACAATGAATAGTACTTAAATAAAGAGGAAATTTAAAAAAATAGTAGGAAAAGACTGTTAAAATTACCAGATACTATTTAAGAATACAATTTATGAAAAGGAAATATAATATCTGAAATTAGACCTAAATGAAGAAAAAGTTAGTTACTAAAAGATAGAACCCAAAAATTACACCAAATGCAACTGAGACAAAGAAAATCATTTTTGAAAGAGAAGTCCAACAACTTCTAATTACAGTTTCAGGACAAAGATAAAAAAAATATTAAGAGGAGAGACAATATTTGGGGAGATAATAATTGAGGATGTTTTCCAAAATGGATAAAAGACTTATTTCTTCAGACTCAATAAGCACAGAAAATTTCAATCAGGAAAAATAACTATCTTTGCCTAGATGCACTATAATAAAAACACAGACTACTCAAGATCTTGAGGCAATACTAATAATAACAGACATAGTGAGAATAATAGGAAGTATTAATAATTACAGATATAAATAATAACCTGTAAGTACTTCCTATGTCAAAATAAAAACCAAAATAAAATGAAATAATACTTTTAATTGAATGTCAATGAAAATACGGTATCAAATTTGTGGGATGCATCAACATCTGTACTTGGGGAGAAATATATAGCATTAAACAATTATATTAGAATAGAAAGATGTTAAATATTAATGGCTAAAGAAACCAATAAAATAGAAAGCAAATAAAAGGAAACAAAAGGAAAAATTAAATTAATATAACACATAATACACAATAAAGGAATCCTCCAGAACCTGGTTCTTTGAAAAGATTAACAAACTTAACATAGCTCTGGGAAGACACCAAGAACAATAGAGAGAAGACACCTCAAAATTTTTTACTTGGAAAAAAAATAATGGGACATAGCCAGACATACAGCAAAAAAAGTTTTTTTTTAAATAATAAGACAATTTAGTGGACTGATTTTCTTTTTTCTTTTTTCTTTTTAAAGATTTTATTTATTCATTTCAGACACAGAGATACAGAGAGAGAGAGAGCATGAGCAGGGGGAGAGGCAGAGGCGGGCTCCACGCGGAGCCAGGAGACCGATGTGGGGCTCGATCCCAGGACTCCGGGATCATGACCTGAGCCGAAGGCAGACGCTTAACCATCTCAGCCACCCAGGCGCCCCAGACTGATTTTCTTTCTCTGAAATTTTATGAGATATACAGACATTGTCTAAAGAGAATGAAAATTATAGTAGGTACAACAACAACTATTTGATTTTATTGACTGAGATTTTGTTTTCAATTTAAAACACCATATATTAGAATATGGGATTGTAATATAACTACCATATGAATCTCAGCTTCTTAAACTATCTTTCTGCCCTCACCTGCCATAGAACACTGGTGTATCACATTTAAAGTAATATTCCCAACTTCATGGATTTAACACTCATCCAGTATTTTAGCAATGAACCCAGTCTTATCCTCACTCTCCTCCCCATCACTCTCCTGAGATATTTCCAGGTTACCAAGGAGAGGGGACTCTGGAATATATTTACTCCTCTGCCATTTCTCCCATCCTGTTCCTGCTGTACCTCATTTTTTGGTCTGCTGGCTCCAGCTTCTGCACCTAGTCACTTACTCACCATATCACTGTTCTTATAAAAGTCCTTTTTGAATTACCGAACCCTTTCATTTCTGGTTAACAGCTCTTTCAGTGGGCTTTTCTCTACCAGTATTGTTGCTCCCGCCCATTCTATTCTTTATTTTAGTCCATATCCCCTCTCTTCTGTATGTTACATTGACCTTTCAAGGATAGGCTAAACCAGAAAATGGTAAGAAACAGCTTCCAAAACACACGTGGAATCAATTCTCTCCCTCCCTTGAGGTCTGCTGTTGAGTGTGGCCCACACTCCAAAACTCCTCACAGAAAATCTCTCAGTTCTACTGCCTTTTAAGTCCTGACTACATCTCAAATTTCTTGTCCATCTGACAGGTCTATACACATCTTAAATACAATGTTGGACTGTACTAAATTAAGGACTATTTCACCTCAAGAAAATCAATGGATGTGGCTATCTCAATGTCCCAGAAGAATCAACAGCAAAGAATCTCCCTAAAACTTTTATGACAATAGGCTGGTTATGTCTAAAACACATAACACATTTCTTCCCCTGTTAAAACACTGTATTACAATAGCAATTATTTGTCTTAGCCAAAATATGCAGATCTAATATGAAAACTTGATTCCACTCTAACTTCTGTGGCTTTCTCTTATACTCATCATATTTTAGACTCTCTCTGGTGGTAGAGATGTGTTTTTTGCATTTGCTCCATGCAGAGAGAGAAAATGCTGACAATGGAATATGAATATAATCTGAAGATTCACCAAAATGTCATTTGCTTGAATAATATTGATTCCCTCAGACTTGCTACAGAGGTGGAAATTCATCCTTAATAACTCTTTTGGTAATTTCTTAAAGCCATAGTACAAAAGCCACATTATATATGTTGGGCTTTTACTGTTTATAAAGCACTTTCATAGACCTTTATGTCCTATAATTTCTATAAAAATCCTCTAAAGTAGACAGGATGGAGTAAATGGTTTTGCACAATATCAGCCAAGTGGATAGTGGCAGTCAAAAACAGAATTCAGAGCATTTGCAATATATAAAAGTTAGAGTAATTCTCTACTTTCATTCTACCTACACTCAGCCCACAACTAAACCCTGTTGCCATTTCTTAAAACATCTTTTAATCATTCTTCCTCTTCATTTATCTGCCAACACTCTAATATAATTATCAACTCATTCCTAGAGTAAAGTAATGACTGGCTGGCTGTTTTCTCCTTCCCTCTCCCAAAACCAATTCTAATTGCACACCATGGCTAGATTCAATCACCTATGATACTGAGATTATCATATGACTTCCTTAATTAAATGCTTCAAAGGTCTGTTACTGCCTTAAAGGATAAACTCCACACTTCTTAGCCTGCCTTTCTCCTTCTTCCTCGGAATTCTTGGTAGCACTAATTGTTTCACCCTGGAGCATCCGGGAAGCATACTGTAATAGATACCAACTTCAGAATCAGAGTCATCAGGAAAATCCTCCTTCTGCCTCTTCTAGCTTTTATCCTCAGTTTGTATCCTCAGTTAACTCAACTGTAAAATGAAGACAATTATACTTAAGCCATAGTATTGTTTTAAACATTTGAGGTAATATATAAAAACATGCTGTACATACGAATAAGTGCTTTTAATTATTATGATCAAAGCTTATTTTCTACCATGCCTTGACACCAAAATATTTCATCTCTTTTTTAAAAGATTTTATTTATTTTAGAGAGAGCACGTGTGTGCGTGTGAGCAGGGGGAGGGGTGGAGGGAGAGGGAAAGAATCTCAAGCAGACTCCATGTTGAGTGCTGAGCTGATGTGGAGCTGATCTCACAACCCCAAGACTTTGACCTGAGCCAAAACTAAGAGTTGGATGCTCAACTGACTGAGCCACCCAGGTGCCCCCTCTATTTTTTCATCTTAATACAATTTAAGAATCACATAGAAATATTTTTTCTTGGGGAGGCTGGGTGGTTCTGTCAGTTAAGCCTCTGCCTTCAGCTCAGGTCATGATGCTGGAGGTTCTGGGATCAAGCCCTACATTGGGGCTCCTTGCTCAGTGGGGAGCCTGCTTCTCCTACTCCCTCTGCCCCTCCCCCCACTCGTGTGTGCACGTGCTCTCTCTCTCTGAAATAAAATCTTTATATCAAATAAATAAATAAAATCTTTAAAATATAAAAAATTAAATCTGAAAAAAATGAAGAAATATTTTTTCTTGCCACATATATCACCCTTATTTGCCTACTTGTATTATGCTATGCTCAACCAAAATCTCAGAACAAATGGAGGCAAAGTGTAAAATTAAAAAAAAAAATTAAGTCTCAGGTGAAATAGCTTTGAGAACTCTATAATTCAACAATTTTTATCACAATAAATAAACAAAATAAATAATGAAACCAAAAGTATCTTTTTATATATTTAAAGTACTCTAACAACAAAGGTAAACATCTAAAATATCTAATTTGGCTAGAAGTTGTCCAAAGTTGTCAATAAACATGCACAAAATGATCACATTAAATGACAGAAAAAGTAAATGAAGAGAAAACTAGTTTTTGATATAGTCAAGTATGATGAGTTTTGGTTGTAAAATCTACCAACCAGGAGAAGATACTAATCATCGCTATAATAAATTTAAAAGTTGGGGCTCCTGGGTGGCTCAGTCGGTTGAGCGTCTGCCCTCAGCTCAAGTCGTGATCCCAGAATCCTGGGACCGAGCTCCGCATTGGGCTCCCCGCTCAGCGGGAGGCCTGCTTCTCCCTCTCCCATTCCCCCTGCTTGTGCTCCTGCTCTATCTCTCTCTGTCAAATAAATAAATAAAATCTTTAAAACATATGTAAATAAATAAATAAATTTAAAAGTTATCAGTGAATAACATGACTTTCAGTATATTCAAATATTAGTTTGCTACATCCATCTGCCCAGCACTTTTTTTTAGTTCTTTAGAATGGTAACGATATATTTCTTCTAGCCTCCATTAAACTTTTATAAGCTCAATGATCCCAGATAATGTATATCTTCATTGGCTTACCAATTGCTTATTTTTATATTCTAACAGTAAGCATATTTTGCACTTACTAGCAATGGCTCTAAATATTTCAGTAGCTCACAGTCCATTAAATACAATTAGTATAAAATGTCTGCAAAATGACAAAATGAGAAATTAAGTTATTAGCAAATCAATCAAAGAATATTGCAAGGATAGCAGAAGTGGATAATAATAGTTCCATGGTGGAGAAGCCCATAAAAGCAAGTATGTTTGATTGTTTTAACAACTGAAGACAGGGAAAACTAGAATTACAGGTCTATTCCTTGATAATGATTCATATTTTAGTTGGGATTTGAAAACAGTAAGAGAACACAGTAGTACCTCCACAAGGAGAAAATGGTGGATTTTCATTCTGTTAGAAAATGGTTACATGACATAATGTGGTGAACGTGACTCTAAACTATATTAGGTCTAATACTGAACTAAAATATTAGCAATTTTGCTGTCATCCTTGTAAAGCCTGAGCAAAATCAGAGGACTCCATTTTCTTGTACCCTAACCCCTGCATTCTCTATTCCCTAACTCTGATGTAATGTTTTATTTTTCCATAGGACTTACTTCATTATTACTCTCTCCTGCTAGAGTGTAAGCTCCACAGGGCAGGGGTCTTTTTATTTTGTTCACTAATATACCACAAGCACCTAAAACAGTGCCTGGAATCTATAAGATCTCAATATATATTTGAGGAATACATAGGAATGCCCTGTGAACTTAGTAACTCTGTATTAATAAGGCTTATCAATGCAATTTGTGCAAGCATCTCTGCTTAGGTAACAATTCATAATTCTCCCTTCTCTTCTTGCCCAGCAGTTGAGTGCCCTACCAATCTGCAAAAATATGGGCTCCATCTATTCACAAGAAATACACACAATAAAAATATTAGAGATCTTACTTTCTAAAAGAATGACTAATAATCACTTGTATAAAACTAAATCATATTAACTAAACAATTAAATATATACAATGAAATATACTATCCTATATTCTATACTATTTTCTTCTTTTTTTTAATATTATTTATTTATTTGACAGAGAGAGAGAGTAAGAGAGGGAACACAAGCAGGGGGAGTCAGAGAGGGAGAAGCAGGCTTCCAGCTGAGCAGGGAGCCCCATGCAGGGCTCAATCCCAGGACACTGGGATCATGACCTGAGACAAAGGCAGATGCTTAATGACTGAGCCACCCAGGTGCCCCTATACTATATTCTTTAAGGTGATTTTTACTCATGAGTTTCCTCTTAAGAGAGTTTATAATAATTCAAGAAGAAGAAGAATTAGTGCCTTTTCCCCAAATTGAAGCAGATCTAATGAGATGAATACTATGAATTCAGATAACTGTGCTTTTGAGGTACTTATACATTCTTTCACAAATAATATTGTTATTATTACTAGGATTTCTTATTTCTCCTGAACATAATTATAGTTCCGAGGTTTTTTTTCCTTTTCTTTTTTTATTTTTATTATTTCTTTTAAATTCCAGTATAGTTAACATACAGTGTTATATGAGTTTCAGGGATACAATATAGTGACTTAACAATTCTATACATTACTCAGAGCTCCTCATGATAGGTGTATAAATGTATTCTTGATTCTCTTCACCTGTTTCATACATCCCCTATCCACCTCTCCTCTGGTAACGATCAGTTTCTTCTCTATAGTTTAAAGAGTCTGTTTCTTGGTTTTTCTCTCTCTCTCTCTCTCTTTTTTCCTTTGCTCATATGTTTTGTTTCTTAAATTCCACATATGAATGAAATCAAATAGTATTTGTCTTTCTCCAACTGACTTATTTTGCTTAGCCTTATACTCTCTAGCTCCACTCAAGTTGTTGTAAATGGTAGGATTTCATTCTTTTTTATGGCTGAATAATATTCTATTATATATATATGTATATATATGTATATATATATGTATATATATGTATATATGTATATATATGTATATATGTAATATATATTTTTCATGTGTATATATATATATGTGTGTGTGTGTATATATATATATATATATACATACACATGAAAATATATATATAAAATCTCTTCTTTGTCCATTCATCTATCAGTGGATACTTGAGCTGCTTCCATAATTTGGCTACTGTAAATAATGCTTCAATAAACATCAGGATGCATGCATCCCTCTGAATTAAGTGTTTTTATATTTTTTGGGGAATACACAGTAGTGCAATTACTGGATCATAGGCAATAACGAAATCTTATTCTGTCTTGCAAAACTTGTGCAAAGTCTATTATAAAAGAAACCTCAGCTGGTTTTAAATTTTGAGGAACCTCCATACTGTTTTCCACAGTGGCTGCCCCAGTTTGCATTCCCACCAACAGTGCACTAGGATTCCTTTTTCTCTACCTCCTCACCAATACTTGTTGTTTCTTGTTTTTGATTTTACCCATTCTGATAGGTGTGAGGTGATATCTCATTGTAGTTTTGATTTGCATTTCTTTGGTGAGGAGTGATGTTGGCATCTTTTCATGTGTCTGTTGGTCTTCCGTATTTCTTCTTTGGAGAAATATCGGCTTATACCTTTTGCCTATTTTTTAATTCAATTATTTGTTTTTTGGGGTTGTTGAGTTGTGTAAGTTCTTCATATATCTTGGATACTAACCCCTATCAGAGATGTCATTTGCAAATATCTTCTCCAGTTCAGTAGCTTGTCCTTTCTTTACTTTTTCTTCCATCCTGGTTTTGTTCTTCTGTTCTCTGCATTTGCATTGCAGTTCTCTTTCCACACAGCTATCCATTTTTTTCTTCCTCTTCTTAAACACTTCTACCCACAATGGCCTAGATGAAAGCTATCACATGTAATCTTTTCAGGGTTTATCTGTCTATAGTTCTAGGCATATACATTTCCATTAGGATACTATCTTTGGGGCAATGAAAGGGCTGCTTTGCAAAAACTCAAATCTCTTCTTCATAGGCTTTAAAGCATCCCAGCACATTAGTTGTAACATGTTATTGTTTATAATCCTTCTGGGTACACTATATAAATAATACATATCTTCTATAAAATAGAGTGTATTTAATGCATTTCCTTTTTATCAACTTTTTATTATATCAATTAACCTTTGTTTTGAAACTGCAATATTTGCCTCCCTTTATTTCCTTTAAAAATCCAGAAGTTCATAAAAATCCCAATGGTCCTATAAAACAGAATATTTGTATAAGCATTCCTGCAGAGAATTAAATTCACTGGGAAATGCTTTCTCTTTAAATGGCCTTTATAGCTGATCTATCCATATGTATGTGCACAGATTGCATAGGAACACACTCTATTGTTATTTACTTGGATCTTTTTATGCTGCCAAATGATTAGATGCAAAATTTTGTTTGACCCACTCCATCTCCTCTAGATCATATGATATTGTTCATCATTTTATGAGCTTACTGGAAACAATGATATCAATTCCAACTTCCTTTCAGTTAATCAAGAGATTTACTAATATTATATGGAATGATACAGATTACCAAAGAATGGTATGTGTCATAAAGATTTTGGAGGTTTTGTCAAATTGTTTGGGGTCTAGCAGATATTGCCCTCTTCCTGTCATTTCTACATAGTCATCCAAAGCTAGGCACATCTCACCTCTGGGATAATGCCAATGACAAACAAAAAAACAAATAAGCCTCCATTATGAAGAGAAGTTTGCTCAGTAGTTCCCTATGGCACCTGATTGTCTTTATAAGCAGCGGTCAAAATATTACCCAAATATCTCAGTGAATTATATATATATATATATATATCCTTCTACTTTCTTCCCTTTTGGCCAAGACAATTCCTCCGCATTTCTTTAGACTGAGACCTTAGCTATTTATCTAGTTACAAAGTCCATTTTAAGAGCATAACAGGAAATACCTTCCTAGGCAATCAAAATGATAGAGACTATTTGTATGCTTATATGCCTAGGTTTTTGTAGGTGCACAAATTAATAAATATCACTAAATATTTTATCACAATTAAGACAACTAAGAATTATGATTCATCATATCATATGATGTATCAGATATTTGAAATTTCTTGAATATTAACCTTACTAACTTTAAGCTCAGCAGACTCTTTTATGGTACAACATTTTTCATCCCAAAGGATATCCTAGGGTGACCATTCCACCCCAATTCGCCTGGGATTTCTCCAGTTTTAGCTGTAGAAGTCCTGCATTCCAGGTGTTATTAGTCTGCTCTGCCTGCCATAACAAAATACTACAGATTTCATGGCTTAAATAACAGAAAAATAATTTTTTTTCACAGTTCTGGAGGCTGAAAAGTCCAAAATCAAGGTTCTGGAAGGTCTAGTTTCTGACGAGCGCTCTCTTCCTGGCTTGCAGAGGACTGCTTTCTCACTGCATATTCACATGGCCTTTCCTCTGAATGAAAGCAGAAAGAGATCTCTCTCTACTTCTTCTTATAAAGCCACCAATCCTTTCAGACTAGGGCCTCACCTTTACTACCTTACTCAACCTTAATTATCTCCTAATGGCCCTATCTCCAAATATAGTCACATTGGGAGTTAGGGTTTCAACATATGAATTTTGAGGGGACACAATTCACTCCATAGCACCAGGAAACTCCTCAATCCTGGGGAAACTGAGATGGTAGGTCACTAAATCACACTTTGTTAAATAAGATTAAACAGAAAATTGATTTTAATTCTTTTATGCAATTTTCAAAAATTAATACCATCCTAATCATAGATAAAATAGTTCTGCCCAACTTATATTTTTTTCTTTGACTAACTGATGTGTAAATTATTTAAAAACACAAAGGATATTTTACACAAAAGGTGAAGATACAGGACATCAGATTAAATGATCACTGACCACAGAGTAGATGTTTATACCAGGATGTGCGAACCATTCCTTCTCACCTCAATACTCTCCTTGTTCTGCACGGTACATTTTATACACTCCATTGCCAGCAGAGTTCCAGTCGATGTTTCTTTTATAATACAGAGACAAGTTTTGCACAAGTTTTGCAAGACAAAGAGAATAGATGTCATTATTGCCCCAGAAACTTATGGTCAATAACTTCCAGTGATCTGGAAACAACTTTTCCAGTTGTTTTCATTTCATTTCATTTCATTCCAAAATATTGAAAACAACTACTTCTTTGTTTCATGCACTTGAAATCATCAGGAGTTTCCTGGGATTCCTGCTTTCTGATCTCCTCCACACCAGCAGCATCTTCTATGACATTAATTCCCATAAGCTTATAATTCCCTCTATTAAATATCCTTTTCTTTGAAATACCTCGTGATTTCTACTGTGCTAAAGGAATTATAATGAATAAAATTATGTAAATTGGTTTCTGGAAATAATTCTGAAAAAAATTTAGTTTACTTATTTGATTTTTCTTTTCCTAATAAAACTTTTAAGAAAAAAAATGAGTTAATTCAGTGAGGTTGACTTTCAGATACTGGAACATTAATCGCTTTTCTCATACCACTTTACAGCCTCCCATACTTCCTAAAGGGAAGTAAAGACATAAAATTACCTTATTTTTTTAATAAAGCTATAAATTTTAAAAAAACAAAAGAATGATTTTCCTCATTGCATTCAATATAATATAACTTTTACTTTCTTAAACTTTAGATTTTATTTTCCAGTAAGGAAAAACTAACTAATTAAAAATCTTGATAAAAATCACATAAACAAAACAAAAACAATAGATCGTTTCCATTTACTTCATCCCATCATCTTTTGCCTTGAGAGATGAGATCTCCATCTAAATATCTTAGAAAATGAGGCCTACATATTTATATGTGATGTGCATTTAAATCTCTTTCAATTCAATTTATTCCCATTGGAAAGAATCAAGATAAGAATCTCTCACATGAGTTTGGAAGGTCAGTCCACTGAAGTAGGTAGGTAATCTTTAACAGTTTTTTTTTCTGTTTATATGTAAGAAATGTTACCTTAGTTTCAAAAACAATTTTGAAATATTTCCATTATAACTTCATTATCCTCCTATGTCCACTCCCAAAAGAAGGACTTTCTGTCCCAGAATGAAGATTTTTTTAAAAGATAAAAACATTAGGATAAACTGCTTGAATTGAGAAGCTCTTTTTTACATTTTGTCTTGTCAAATCAATTCAGCCACTACTAGTGTTGAATTACTTTATTTACTTATCATTAGTCACTTTGGCATTGTGTAGACATGTTTGCATGCTAACGTGCTTAATTTAATTCAAATAACTTCCTAGATTCCATAGCTCTGGTTATCAATATAGATTATGCCATTAGCTTTGTAATACAAGTAAATATATACCTCAATTTTCTTGTGATATTTTCAAATGTTATATCAAAGTTAAGATTAATATTCAAGATATAATTATGATTTAATACCACATGCATATCTGTCTACTAATTCTCTATAAGTGATTGTTTGCTTTGAAAAATACAAGTCAAAAATAACAATCAGTAAAACTATTTATGCTTTTGAAATGGAGCCAAAGAGAAGCTAGGTAATTTTATCCTACATCATTGAATATTTTGGCAAGGTCTTCACAAACACTTCTTTGTGTGTACAATTACAGTTTAATTTCATGTTGTTGGCCCTCAGTTACCATTGCTAAATATGGGAATCAAAAATATTTAGGCCAAGAAGGTTTATTCTCTATATGTCATTTATGTTGTACTCTGAAATTTACTATGTGACATTTTAATACATCACTTTCTTAATTTCATTTGTACAGACTAATATAATCAGGTTATTTGAAGCAGTCAGAATATGAATTTGAGTGTATCCAATACCAGGTATTTAATAGCTAAGGCAAGACTTAATATGAGCTGCCCTTGCATAAAATCACATATTCATAGATATGCCACCCCATCCAAATTTAAGCACGTTATTTTGCTGCTTGCTGGGGAAAATATATGTATTTAGGGAACTATACCAAGTCACAGGATATAGCATGAAAGTCAGTTAAACAGGGAAAGAGTCTTCTCCCTGTATATAAATTATCTGCATATTTTATGAAATTATAAATATCTGTTCCTTTATTTAAATGTAGAGAATTAGACTGTGTACTGATTAGATTGCAAATACTGGAAAATACAAATATGTTTCATATGGTTTACTATTTCAATTTCCTTTATGTTTACCATCGTTTCTCTAAGAAATAGATTGTTGTCATTCCTTAAAAGACAGAAGACCAGCTGCCTAATGAAACACAAACACTTTGTAAAGCAATAAGGACTCTTGACAATAACATTGGTATGCCCTCATTGAAAGGTTACAAATGCACCTTTACCATAACCAAAGCTAATTAGTTGGCATAGTCTATTTTCCCACAGAAACTATAAGATTCTAAGAGTTACTTCCTTGTTTTTCTTTTTAATTTTTTGAGGGAAGGACATGGGAGATATAGGGAGGAAAAATGTGAGATCTCTTACTATGTTTTAACACAATTTTTCTCATTCATTTTTTAGCTCAGATTGATGTAGGAAAGATGTTCTAATTCAGATCTGATGGCCAAGAAAGAATTCTTAAGACATCTTCAAAGGTGTCTGCAAAAACACCTTTTTATTTATTTATTAAAGCATGGGTCAGGACCCGTGGGCAGAAGGAGCTGCACTGGGGTCATGAGGAGTGGCTGATTATATACTTTCAAGTTGGGAGAGGGCTAGGGATAGCACAAGTCTCCAAGGTATTCTGGAAGCAAAGTTTCCAGGACCTTGAAGGGGCCAGCTACTGTTATGAAAAGGTCATTTATTACTCTTTAGTAAAAACTCAGTCATGAGACCCTTCAGATGTATCTGTGGGTTATATGCTTGGGGGATGACTGCCAACATGTCTCTTGGTGGGCAGAGATAAAGGAAGTTTCCAAAGGAATTTCTATATGTTAAAGTAGACTCCCAGGATCCTGGGGGTTGGACTGAAATTGGCTTTTGCCCTTAGTAAAGTGTCAATATCGAGGCAGCTGAGCTCCCAGCAGAATGTCACTCTGTTTCAAGGACAGTCAATTGGCTGTAGGAAGTAAGGAAATTTAATTTTTCTTTTGCTTTTGTTTCCCACATCAAGATCACTTGGAGAAATAACTTAACTCTTCACTTAGTTTGAATATTAGACCAGCCAACACTACTCTTCCATTACTGGAAGCACAACAAAGGCATTACAACAGTATTACCAGTAAAAAATAATCACTAGCATGTATTGAGTACCTGCTAAAAAGCGAATCTTATTAACACATTTACATGTATTATCTCTTTTACTCTCTCAAAAATCCTGCCATCTAAGTGCCATCTCATTTCCATTTTACAGATAAAGAAACTAGGTAATAGAAAGATTATTAGAGAAAGAAAGCAGAAGTGCTATTCATACAATGTCCACCATCAGAAGCTGAGCTCTAAAACTCTATATTAAGCAACGTCTTAAGAGTTTATTCATTATGGCTGTGATTTATCTCCCTTAAATCACTGTTCCTTTGTTTGCTATCCCTGAGAAAGTAGAAGTCAGGTACCATCAAGTAAAATAATATTTTTGCTCAGCTTTAAAATCCTACTAACTCCATAGCAAGGGAATAATTTTAAAAAGGCAGACTTTGTGGAGAGGGGAATTTCCAAATTCCAAATCTTCTGTTTGACCAAGAATATGCTTGACTAAACTTTTGATAGGCTTATTTCTGGCTATAGGCCCCTGATGTCTCTCTATACAGCATTTACTTTAGAAAACTTGCAATTGTAAATTCTTTTTCTACTCCTTTGATGTAAATGTTATACAATTCAGGAAATGTCTTTCTCAAGGATCTGGAAGCCATCCCTTTGAAATTTAATTAGAAGGGTAGGGCCCCAGTCTCCTAGTCTCTGTGGAAGGGAGGAGTATAACTTCAATAAGACACAATTAGAAAACTGCAAATGGCATAATCACATTGACCAACCTCCCCACTACTCTCCTTTAGCTCACCCAAGGGTTTCAAAAAACTCACCCCAGGGTTTCAAAATCCTTCCACCTTTTGTTTCAACTTGATTGAGTTCAATCTCTTTCTTCTACTATAACAATCTTTAATAATGTCTTCCTTGCTGTTTTTAACAAGTGTCCAGTATATATATGTATATATTTTTCCCTTTACATACCAAGGGCTAGGTCATGAAGGTTCTAACTTAATTTCTTTCCATGTGGAGAAACAGAGCAGAGAATCTAGATGAGGCTGCTGAGGTGAGAATCAAATCACACAGGTCCTTGTCAACTTCATGTTAAGAGTGCTAGTTTGTATTCTAAGAGCAATAGGCATCCACTGAAGGTTTTTAAGTTTTGGGTACAGGGTGAAGGGCAAAAAGATTTAACTATGACATGATATAATGTGCATGCTGAAAAAAATAAATTTAAATAATAGATGTGTAGAGGCCGTTTTTAAGCAGGAGGCTTGAGCAAAGCAAAAGGGCCCACATCGACCACAGAGCTGAATGCAAACAGGCTCATTAAGTGACCCACTTTGAGATAGCCATAGGTCCCAACTGACCAATTACAACCAGGCACAGTTCCTAAGATTACTAAAAAGGGAAAATTTTATACATCCTCATGCTTCCTCACTCCACTCTGTAACTGTCTCCCCTCACCACTCACTGCCTTGTTGCACACAGTCTCTCCTCTGCAGTTCTGCCCACCACTCCCTTGCAGTATATTTAATAAACTGCCATCTCTTTTGTTCTGCCTTGAGTAAATTCTTTCACTGCCCACGCTGCCAGCCCCCATCTAGTTGGAGTGCCCCATATTCTTCCCTCTTGCCCTTCGGGCAAGGGGGATCTGGCGGGATCCCCCTGGGGCTTTGGATCTTCACCAAGGAGTAACTTCAGTTAGAAGTCATCCATTCTCCAAGGAATACTAAAGTTGGTCCACCAAGGGAAAGTTCCAGGAAATTCTAGAAGAATCTAGGGAGAGTCCCAGGCTGACAGAGGGTCCCTGTGCAGGCCACCAAATGTAGGGCTTAAGACTGTTACTTAAAAGCAGCCCCTACAAGATGGTATAAGAAGGGGTCCAGAGTTGTTTAAAGTGAGTTTGTAAGCTATTAGATTAACCAACTGGAGAAGATCGTAGATTGAAATAGGTAAGAATTATAAGTATATAGTATCTATTTAAGAGGTAACACTCAGGAGTGGGTGATGAGATTGAATAAGGTATGAGGGAAAATAGATGAAAAATTATTTTGAAATACAATCTTTGTTCTTGGAACATATTCATTTAGCATCTCCAATCCTGCATATTCTATATAAATGTGGATGATTGGTAAGTGTTAGTCAATATTCCAGAAGCATTGCATATAAATAAATAAAGCAAAATTGATTTCTAAAAGTGATAGCCAGGTAACTAACATTTAACAAAATTCATGTTAAAATGTGATTTTCCTAATTTCTTAAAGGTATAAATAGAATTTAACTAAACAGATTTATGATTCCAATTTACCACGTACAATTTTTTAAGTTTCTATAATAAATCTGAAAGTTCCTTTTAATATTCTGAAAAGCCTTACAAAATATGACTCTGCCATATCGATTTCTTTAATATTCAGAGGCATGAGTTACTATGAATAATAAGGTGAAATGGATGATGAGATTATTTATTGTTTGATGAATGGAGCATATGCTATCTAAATCGGAGGAAAAATACTAAGACCAAAACATATCAATGCACATTATTCATACAATAATAATAACAATAATAACAATTTGAATGTGCTTAATATACTTTAAATATGAAGGCTGTGACTCCCCTATGCTTTCTTTCTTTCATTGAATTTTACCATAAATAACCTTTCACGATTTCCAAAAAAGGATCTAAAACTTAAAAATATAATTGTGAGAAATTAAGAAAGACTGTTATTATTTCTAATAGAGGAAGATTAAATACCCCTCAAAAGTCATTAGTGATACTTTTGATTTGAAATAACATGATCATTGTTCCACAAATGTCCCATGTGTACAAACCAATAGAGAAGCTATTCTTCCCAGAGGTCTATGAGGAAACTGTGTTTATAACTGTATATAACAGAGCAAATTTTAAAACTGAATAAAATCAGTATTTAAGACCTTTATACAATATGGTTTCACACACACCCACTCTTAGTTTTTAATCTCTGTGTAGGTTTCATTCTGCAAAATATTTCTGAATGTTTCCCATTTAAACTTGGTTTCAGTAATTCTAAAACACAGTTACAATCCTTCCTCCCTACATACATTATCACTGTTCATGAAACTACCTTGCTTCTAGTAGTTAGGTTTTAAAATCATTGATTCTCTTGAATCTCCACTCTTTAATATTTTATCAATCCCAAAGTGCTGTTGTTTTTTTTTCACAATATTATTCACCTCCATTTTTCCTTTCTCTCCCCAAAGGCAGCATATTAAATAAAGCAGGTCTAGGTTCAAATTACTGAGTGACTACTACTATATCTATTAGTCACAAAGTACAAAGAATAAGAGCTGGCTACTTCTTTCAGGGAATTCAGGTTCTGGATTTCAACATGGAGGATCTATAATCTGGGGAATTGGCATGCAGATCTTTCCTTCAAAATGATTTGGATTCCTGTAGAAAAAGTACATAATCATTTCCACCTAGAAGGATTAAGAAGATAAAAAGGAGGGGGAGAAAGAAGATAGAATGTGTGCACTGCTAAGGGGGACATAAAACAAGAGACAACAGGAGGAAACAAAGAATGAGAGAGGGGAAAAAAAAAGAGTTAGAACTGCCCGCTGGAGTCTGAAAGCTCCCTGAAGTAAACCCAACACAGGGTGCCTGGGTGGCTCAATTGTTAAGCATCGGCCTTCGGCTCAGTTCATGATCCCAGGGTCCTGGAATCGAGCCCCGCATCGGGCTCCCTGCTCGGTCAGGAGTCTGTGTTACCCTCTTCTACTCCCCCTGCTTGTGTTCCCTCTCTGGCTGTCTCTCTCTCTGTCAAATAAATAAATAAAAACCTTAAAAAAAAAAACAAAAAAATGAAATGGCTTCAGAAACAATTAATTCAACAAGGAAGTTAAGTGGACCATTATAGGAAATTCTCGCAAAAAATAACGTACAAGAGACTGCTAGACAGCGAGACATCTAGTCACATCTTTCTAATAAACTCTGTCAGCTCTTCATGTAAAGAGGAAATACAGGTTTATAAAAACTACATAGGCTAAGATATTTGAGATTTCAGAGGTGTAGTAAATTATGAGATATGAACAATGTGAATATTTAATTCAAAAGATTAATCAGTAATTTAATCTTAACCAAATAATGTATACACTGAATTATGTTTAAATTATTTTTAATTAAATCTTCATTTAAGATCAATATCTAATGTTGATTTATGTCCATCGTTACCACTGATTGGCTAGAAGAAAGATAAATGGAGAGTCATGTGTATAGATTTGATCTAAGTGTTAGTAACCCTCTAAGAAATTAGAGTCAATAAAGTTTGAGCAAATTAATATCTGTCTTACCCACATATTTCCACAGAAATTCTTAAATGTTTTTAAAATTTCATGATCATTGCCTTACCTTTATCCTGTAGATCAAATTATATTGGAATAAATTTTTTTTTAACTGTAACAAGGTAAATGATCCCAATGAAGAAATGAATGTCAATTGCTATATGGGCTTCTTTTTTCCACTAAATTTTAGTGTATTTTCCTTCCTAATAACTAGCATATGCTTCATATGTACTTCATGCCAGAGTCACAGAGGGAGACAGTATGGACTATCTGAAGTCCTTCCCCTTGGATATGCCAAGAATGGAATACAAGTGTCCCACTGTGACAGAATCCTTCTCCTACACTCTTATTTTCAGTATTTTTTAGAATTTTTACTTTTCCACTATCTCATCCTTTTATAAGAAGTACTAAAGAGCTGGTGTAAACTTTAATTATTCAAAATATTGCAAAATACACTTTCCATAATTCCCTGAAAATCTCTCCTGATAAGGACTCATTTAAACAAAAAAATAAAAATAAAAATGAAATAGGGGCACCTGGGTGGCTCAGTCAGTTAAGCATCGATTCTTGGTTTAGGCTGGGTCATGATATCAGGGTCATGAGATAAAGCCCCATGTGGGGTTCCACACTCAGCATAGAGTCTTCCTAAGGATTTCTCTCCCTCTCCCACTGCCCCTCCCCCTGCTTGCTTTCTGTCAAATAAATAATTTTTAAAAAACAAAATAAACCCCTCACAAAATATTTACTCATTATGACTTTCAGTTTTATACCTAAGAGAGTTTTAATATTTTTAAAAAATAAGAAATTTTAAGACTATAATTCATTCAAGCTCTTCAATATAAAATCCTTATTCAGCTACATCTGTCTTGCATGGCATGCTCTTTTCAGTCTATAACTGTGTAAAAGGAGAAGGTGATTTGGTTCCCTTGAGGCCCCTTCATAAGCTAAAATATATTTTTCTGCATTTAGAATTTCTTTCTAGCAGGTATTCTGTAACCCTAAATATATGCCTCACACAGTAGCCACATCTGTTCCACCACAGGTGATATGGGCAAAGCTTCCACAGAATTGCTCAAACATTCAATAAAACAGTTAGGCAGATGTCTTTGAGTTTCTCTGGTACACACTTTTGTTAGATTTCATGCTGATTATGCAACAGACAACTGCTAAAAGTGTACAACGGTGAAATATTATTGACTATATTTTGAAAAGCTGAATTTAAATTTCAAATCCTAATTGTACAGCTGCTTACACAATAATATGCCTAAAGGAGACTAAAAGTTGAAAGACTGACTCTGGTGAGATGCTTGGAAGAAAAGCAGGTATATAAAACTCTTATATAGCACCTATGTAGCACCTACATATTATTAGGTGTGTTAGTCCTTTTATAATGTAGTTTCACACTCAAGCGATGTTATCATTAAAGAATGGTGCAACTTGATAGCTAATGTTGGTCTATTTTTACCTGCTAGGATAAAAGCAAGATAAAGTAGGTCATTAAAGTATCCATCTATCTCCACTCCCCAAGCTATTCTGATAATGGTTAATAGAACCTGTGACTCCCCTTATAGACTATGTTGACCTAAGAAAAAAGGTAAACTGAGGCAAGCTTCAGTAATTCTAAAACACACTTACAATCCTTCTTCCCTGCATACATTATTACTGTTCATGAAACTACCGTGCTTCTAGTAGTTAGGTTTTAAAATCATTGATTCTCTTGAATCTCCACTCAGAAAGATGAGTTTATTTGGGAATAGGAGAGGAATTGCAATTCAGGATAAGCAAACTGTAGCAAAGCACAGGTGACTGTTGAGGGTTTAGGGTAGGTTATATTTACAGGCAGGAAATATAAACAGGGTAGAGTTCAGTTAGAGTCAGTTAAAATAAAAAGCAAATGGAGACCAGACTTAAAAACTTTCTGAACAGACAAAATCAGTACAGTCACACAAACTTCCATTTTGCCCAATTTGTGGAACCAATGCCCCTGGGGCATCTCCCATTCACACCTCTGGCAAAATTTCCTAAGGCTGATCCCTCTGATCAACCTTCCATCATCCAAGAAGATTCTAACACCATCAGTTTTCCATGGGAAATCAGCCTTAGTACTTCAGTTTCGTCTTCCTGAGGTCATGTGCATGAGATTCACCATTTTATATCCTCTAATTCCATTTTATATTGAAATTCTTTTACAGCTGTAAAAGCTTGGGTAATCACTTAGTTAGGTGGCCAGAGTAATATTCTATTAGTCTAAGTTCTTCCATATTTAACTGCATGGCTGGCAATGGATGAATGGTTTGGCATTGATACCAACATATTTTTAGTAATATGGGACATATTAATATATCCTTACTTTGAGAGGCTTAAAATTGTCTGTGTTGTATTTTTAAAGTTAAGAGAAAATGGTCTTAAGGTTTAGATTTTTGAAGTGATTGCCTATTATGCCCCTTTCCCCACCTTTTTTCCTTCTGAGGTGTGCTTTTCTAACTTTAAAGAAATGATAGAAAAATTCTTCTTCTTTTTTATCTTGTGTGCAAATACTGTAGACTGAAAACACTCTTACATTACAGAGCTGCCCTACTATCTCTTTCCTTCTGATTTGTCAGTACTAATGATATGCAAGCCAAGAGTTCTATTTTTTTATTCACTCAAAATTCAAAAGTTACTTTCTCCTTGAACATTCAATACATAAAAAAAAACAAAAACAAAATCTTAGCAGAGAAACAATCATTAAGTAATATGTCTATCAATTCATTTAACAATTCATTTAACATTTAACAGTGTTACCATAGGAACTAAGCCACTACCCCAGGAACTAAGTTACTACTCTAGGAACTAAGACTACAAAAGGAAAAAAATCCACTTTTTTCGTGAAACTTACATTTTAGTGAGAGATGATAGATAATAAATATATAGAGATATACAAATTATGTGGATATATATGTATATATTATGAATTACATTTAAATAAATATAATTCTATATTGTAAATATATAAATAACATGGTAGGTGACAGTGCATGCAATGTAGAAAAATATAGAATGGAACAGAAGACATGTCAGGATTTGGGAGCAGAAAAAAATAATTTTACTTTGGAGTCAAAAAACTTTTGTAAAAATAATCTTGAATAAGAGAATAATGCCTTTAGTCAGTTTTGCTCTGTGTGTACACATATATATGTGAATATGAATATATGTTTAATTCCTACAAGCCTTATTCAGTACAAATATGTTAACAACATTGCTCTGCTATTTCTAGGGAAAATGTTTTAAAGTATAAATAGATACTGATGCTAGAATTTGACTTTTTTTTTAAAGATTTTATTTATTTGAGAGAGCGAGAATGAGAGAGAGAGAGAGAGAGCACATGAGAGGGGGTAGGGTCAGAGGGAGAAGCAGACTCCCCACTGGAGCCGGATGCGGGACTCGATCCGGGGACTCCAGGATCGTGACCTGAGCCAAAGGCAGTTGCTTAACCAACTGAGCCACCCAGGTGCCCTAGAATTTGACTTCTTGTAAGCAATCTAGAAATTTGGGAGCGAGATTTAGAAGAAATTCATGGGGCTGACTGGTTACTGATTATTTTAGATAGCTGAAAAGTGAACTCAGGATCTCTGAACTAGAACCAATCTGAAAACAAAGAATCAAGCAAATGTAAGGGACTGGGTCCGTGAACAAGTCCAGGAAGATACGAAACAGGCAAGAGCTCCAGAGTAGGAGCTTATTTTATGTCACATCTACTTCAAGGTCAGGCTACTGGTTAGGAAGGGACGATGGAGGCTGGAACATCAAATATGGAGGATTATCAGGGCTTCTGTGAAATAGCTGTAAAGTATTCCAAAGCAGTGCCCCAGGATCACCTTGGAACTGAGGGAGGTGAAACAAATAGACATGTTCCTTCAACTACCACCTTGGTCCAATCTAGGCAATTACCCTTATATATTTTTTGCTCATTTATGTTATATTCCTTTGAAATGTATTTGTTAACATTGCAAAATTACATATATGAAATAAAGATTTTAAAAGTCAAAAGAGGGCATCTGGGTGGCTCAGATGGTTAAGCATCTGCCTTTGGCTCAGGTCATGATCCCAGGGTCCTGGGATGGGAGTCCCACATTGGGCTCCCTGCTCGGCGGGAAGCCTGTTTCTCCCTCTGCCTCTGCCTCTCTCTTTCTCTCTCTGTCTCTCATGAATAAATAAAAATCTTAAAAAAACAGTCAAAGGAATATGTAATCAATCAAGTATAATTTTCAGATATATAAAGTATTATATAATCAGAATTTCTATGGAAATAGCTTTTCTAAATATTCTTACAGTGAAAAATGTATTTCAATCTTACCTTTTATCTAGTTACAGGTTATATTCTTGAAAAAATTCATGAGAGGATCTAAAATTTTATTTCCATAATAAACTAAATTGATATCAATTCTATGAATATTTTTATACTTTTTCATAAAATGAACAAAATTTTAGTGTTTGTAATAACACTTGACACTTCAAGTTCAAAGTCTAACATGATGCATTTTAAAATCAAAATAATTTATCTTTTTTAAGTGAAAAAGCAGGTTACAAAGAGAATGAGAGTATAATCATATTTTTAGTATACACATATAACACACATTTATATGTTTATGTGTACATACAAAGATGTAGAAGCATATGTACTAATAGACTAGCAATTATTTCCCTTAGTGAATAAAATTATGAATATTTTAATATTGACAATTTTATTTTCTATAACAAAAATTTTATATTATAAGAAAAATAATTTAAATGATGATGAGGGAAAGGAAATGTGGGGAATCCACTTTATAGCAAAGATATAAGGTATTAACATATTTTTTTCTTTCAAGTTTTTATTTAAATTTGTTAGTTAGCATACAGTGTAATATTCATTTCAGGGGTAGAATTTAGTGATTCCTCACTTACTACAACACCCAGTGCTCATCATAGCAAGTGCCCTCCTTAACCCATAACACATTTAACCCATCCCCCTGCTCATCTCCCCCCACAATGACCCCATTATGTTCTCTATAGTTAAGAGTCTGTTCCCTAGTTTCCCTCTCTCATTTTTTAAGTATGTTCATCTGTTTTATTTCTTAAATTCCACATATGAGTGAAATCATATGGTATTTGTCTTTCTCTGACTTATTTCACTTACCAAAATACACTCTAACTCCACCCATGACTGTAAATGGCACGATTTCATTCCTTTTCATCACTGAGTAATATTCCATCATATATATATACATATATATATATACACACACCACTTTTTTTTTATTTTTTATTGTTATGTTAATCACCATATATTACATCATTAGTTTTTGATGCAGTGTTCCATGATTCATTGTTTGTTCATAACACCCAGTGCTCCATGCAGAACGTGCCCTCCTCAATACCCATCACCATGCTAACCCATCCCCCTAACCTCCTCCCCTCTAGAACCCTCAGTTTGTTTTTCAGAGTCCATCATCTCTCATGGTTCGTCTCCCCCTCTGACTTACTCCCCTTCATTCTTCCTCTCCTGTTATCTTCTTCTTTTTTTTTTCTTAAAATATGTTGCATTATTTGTTTCAGAAGTACAGATCTGTGATGCATCAGTCTTGCACAATTCACAGTGCTCACCGTAGCACACACGCTCCCCAATGTTTATCACCCAGCCACCCCATCCCTCCCACCCCCAACCACTCCAGTAACACTCAGTTTGTTTCCTGAGATTAAGAATTCCTCATATAAGTGAGGTCATATGATACATGTCTTTCTCTGATTGACTTATTTCACTAAGCATAACACCCTCCAGTTCCATCCACGTCATTGCAAATGGCAAGATCTCATTCCTTTTGATGGCTGCATAATATTCCATTGTGTATATATACCACTTCTTCTTTATCCATTCATCTGTCGATGGACATCTTGGCTCTTTCCACAGTTTGGCTATTGTAGACATTGCTGCTATAAACATTGGGGTGCACGTACCCCTTCGGGTCCCTACATTTGTATCTTTGGGGTAAATACCCAGTAGTGCAATTGCTGGGTCGTACGGTACCTCTATTTTCAACAGTTTGAGGAACCTCCATACTGTTTTCCAGAGGGGTTGCACCAGCTTGCATTCCCACCAACAGTGTAGGAGGGTTCCCCTTTCTCCACATCCCCACCAACATCTGTCATTCCCTGACTTGTTAATTTTAGCCATTCTGACGGGTGTGAGGTGGTATCTCATTGAGGTTTTGATTTGGATTTCCCTGATACCGAGCGATGTTGAGCACTTTTTCATGTTCCTGTTGGCCATTTGGATGTCTTGTTTGGAAAAATGTCTGTTCATGTCTTCTGCCCATTTCTTGATTGGATTATTTGTTCTTTGAGTGTTGAGTTTGATAAGTTCTTTATAGATTTTGGATACTAGCCCTTTATCTGATAAGTCATTTGCAAATATTTTCTCCCATTCTGTCGGTTGTCTTTTGGTTTTGTGGACTGTTTCTTTTGCTGTGCAAAAGCTTTTGATCTTGATGAAATCCCAATAGTTCATTTTTGCCCTGGCTTCCCGTGCCTTTGGCGATGTTTCTAGGAAGAAGTTGCTGTGGCTGAGGTCGAAGAGGTTGCTGCCTGTGTTCTCCTTTAGGATTTTGATGGACTCCTGTCTCACATTTAGGTCTTTCAACCATTTGGAGTCTATTTTTGTGTGTGGTGTAAGGAAAAGGTCCAGTTTCATTCTTCTGCATGTGGCTGTCCAATTTTCCCAACATCATTTGTTGAAGAGACTGTCTTTTTTCCATTGGACATTCTTGCCTGCTTTGTCAAAGATAAGTTGACCATAGAGTTGAGGGTCCATTTCTGGGCTCTTGATTCTGTTCCATTGATCTATGTGTCTGTTTTTGTGCCAGTACCATACTGTCTTGATGATGACAGCTTTGTAATAGAGCTGGAAGTCCGGAATTGTGATGCTGCCAGCTTTGTTTTCTTTTTCAATATTCCTCTGGCTATTCGGGGTCTCTTCTGGTTCCATACAAATTTTAGGATTATTTGTTCCATTTCTTTGAAAAAGGTGGATGGTATTTTGATGGGGATTGCACTGAATGCGTAGATTGCTCTAGGTAGCATTGACATCTTCACAAAGTTGGTTCTCCCAATCCTTGAGCATGGAACGTTTTTCCATTTCTTTGTGTCTTCTTCAATTTCTTTCATGAGTATTTTATAGTTTTCTGAGTACAGATCCTTTGCCTCTTTGGTTAAACTTATTCCTAGGTATCTAATGGTTTTGGGTGCAATTGTAAATGGGATCGACTACTTGATTTGTCTCTCTTCTGTCTTGTTGTTGGTGTATAGGAATGCCACTGACTTCTGTGCATTGATTTTATATCCTGCTACTTTACTGAATTCCTGTATGAGTTCTAGCAGTTTTGGGGTGGAGTCTTTTGGGTTTTCCACATATAGTATCATATGATCTGCAAAGAGTGAGAGTTTGACTTCCTCTTTGCCGATGTGCATGCCTTTGATTTCTTTTTTTATTTTAAAGATTTTATTTATTTATTTGAGAGGGAGAGAATGAGAGATAGCACGAGAGCGAAGAGGGTCAGAGGGAGAAGCAGACGCCCCGCTGAGCAGGCAGCCCAATGCGGGACTCGATCCCAGGACTCCAGGATCATGACCTGAGCCGAAGGCAGTCACTTAACCAACTGAGCCACCCAGGCGCCCCAACCTTTGATTTCTTTTTGTTGTCTGATTGCTGTGGCTAGGACTTCTAATACTATGTTGACTAGCAGTGGTGAGAGTGGACATCCCTGCCGCGTTCCTGACCTTAGGGGAAAAGCTCTCAGCCTTTCCCCATTGAGAATGATATTCGCTGTAGGTTTTTCACAGATGGCTTTTATGATATTGAGGTAGGTACCCTCTATCCCTATACTCTGAAGAGTTTTGATCAAGAAACGATGCTGTACTTTGTCAAATGCTTTCTCTGCATCTATTGAAGGACCATATGATTCTTGTTCTTTCTTTTGTTAATGTATTGTATCACGTTGATTGATTTGTGGATGTTGAACCAGCCTTGCAGCCCAGGGATAAATCCCACTTGGTCATGGTGAATAATCCTTTTAATGTACTGTTGGATCCTATTGGCTAGTATTTTGGTGAGAATTTTTGCATCCATGTTCATCAAGGATATTGGTCTGTAATTCTCCTTTTGGATGGGGTCTTTGTCTGGTTTGGGGATCAAGGTAATGCTGGCCTCATAAAATGAGTTTGGAAGTTTTCCTTCCATTTCTATTTTTTGGAACAGTTTCAGGAGAATAGGTATTAATTCTTCTTTAAATGTCTGATAGAATTCCCCTGGGAAGCCATCTGGCCCTGGGCTTTTGTTTCTTGGGAGATTTTTGATGACTGCTTCAATTTCCTTAGTGGTTATAGGTCTGCTCAGGTTTTCTATTTCTTCCTGGTTCAATTTTGGTAGTTGATACATCTCTAGGAATGCACCCATTTCTTCCAGGTTATCTAATTTGCTGGCATAGAGTTGCTCATATGTTCTTATAATTGTTTGGATTTCTTTGGTGTTGGTTGTGATCTCTCCTCTTTCATTCATGATTTTGTTGATTTGGGTCATTTCTCTTTTCTTTTTGATCAGTCTGGCCAGGGGTTTATCAATCTTGTTAATTCTTTCAAAGAACCAGCTCCTAGTTTTGTTGATCTGTTCTACTGTTCTTTTGGTTTCTAGTTCATTGATTTCTGCTCTGATCTTTATTATTTATTTTCCTGCTGGGTTTAGGCTTTCTTTGCTGTTCTTTCTCCAGCTTCTTTAGGTGTAGGGTTAGGTTGTGTATTTGAGACCTTTCTTGTTTCTTGTGAAGGCTTGTATTGCTATATACTTTCCTCTCAGGACTGCCTTTGCTGTATCCCAAAGATTTTGAACAGTTGTGTTTTCATTTTCATTGGTTTCCATGAATTTTTTTAATTCTTCTTTAATTTCCTGGTTGACCCATTCATTCTTTAGTAGGATGCTCTTTAGCCTCCATGTATTTGAGTTCTTTCCGACTTTCCTCTTGTGATTGAGTTCTAGTTTCAAAGCATTGTGGTCTGAAAATATGCAGGGAATGATCCCAATCTTTTGGTACTGGTTGAGACCTGATTTGTGACCTAGGATGTGATCTATTCTGGAGAATGTTCCATGGGCACTAGAGAGGAATGTGTATTCCGTTGCTTTGGGATGGAATGTTCTGAATATGTCTGTGAAGTCCATTTGGTCCAGTGTGTCATTTAAAGTCTTTATTTCCTTGTTGATCTTTTGCTTAGATGATCTGTCCATTTCAGTCAGGGGGGTACACACCACCTCTTCTTTATCCATTCATCAGTTGATGGACATTTGGGCTCTTTCCATATTTGGCTACTGTTGATAATGCTGCTATAAACATCAGAGTGCATTATCCCTTCAAATCAACACTTTTGTATCCTTTGGATAAATACCTACTAGGGCAATTGCTGGACTGTAGGGTAGTTCTATTTTTAACTTTTTGAGGAACCTTCATACTGTTTTTCCAGAGTGGCCGAACCAGTGTCCATTCCCACCAACAGTGCAAGAGGGTTCCCCTTTCTCCTCATCCTCGCCAAGACCTGTTGCTTCCTGTGTTGTTAATTTTAGCCCTTCTGACAAGTGTGAGGTGATATTGTAGTTTTGATTTGTATTTCCCTGGTGATAAGTGATGTTGAGCAACTTTCCATGTGTCTGTTAATCATCTGTCTCTCACCTTTGGAAAAATATTTGTGTCTATGTGTGTCTTCTGCACATTTCCCAACTTCATTATTTGTTTTTGGGTGTTGAGTTTGATGAGTTATTTGTAGATTTTGGATACTAACCACTTCATCAGATATGTCATCTGCAAATATCTTCTCCCATTCTGTTGGTTGCCTTTTAGCTTTGTTGATAGTTTCCTTTGCACTGCAGAAGCTTTTTATCTGATGAAGTCCCAATAGTTCATTTTTGCTTTTGTTTCCCTTGCCTCAGGAGACATGTCTAGTAAGAAGTTGCTACAGCCCAGGTAAAAAAGGTTATTGCCTGTGTTCTCCTCTAGGTTTTTAATGGTTTCTTGTCTACATATAAGTCTTTCATCCATTTTGAATTTATTTTTGAGTATGGAGTAAGAAAGTGGTCCGGTTTCATTCTGCATGTTGCTGTCCAATTTTCCCAACACCATTTGTTGAAGATACTTTTTTCCATTGAATATTCTTTCCTGCTTTGTCAAAGATTAGTTAACCATATAGTTGCAGGTCCATTTTTGGGTTTTTCTATCCTGTTCCATTGATCTATGTGTCTATTTTTGTGCCAGTACATACTGTCTTGATGACTAAAGTTTTGTAATCTAGCCTTTTTTCCCTCTTGAGGTAGGCCTGTTTTGCTATGTACTTCCCTCTTATAACCATTTTTCCTGCATTCCAAAGGTTTTGGACCATTGTGTTCTCATTTTCATTTGTTTCCATGTACGTTTTTTATTTCTTTAATTTCCTGTTTAACCCATTCATTATTGAGTAGCATGTTCTTTAACCTCCATGTATTTGTGATGTTCCCAAATTTTTTCTTATGGTTAACTTCAAGTTTCATAACATTGTGGTCAGAAAAGCTGCATGGTATGATCTCAATCTTTTTATACTCACTGAGGCCTGATTTGTGACCTAGTATTGGTCTATTCTGGCAAATGTCCCATGTGCACTTGAAAAGAATGTATATTCTGCTGCTTTAGGATGAAGTGTTATGAATATATCTGTTAAGTCCATCTGGTCCAGTGTGTCATTTAAAGTCATTGTTTCCTTGTTGATTTTCTGCTTAGATGATCTGTCCATTACTTTAAGTGGAGTGTTAAAGTCCCCTAATACTATTGTATTATTATCAGTGAGTTCCTTTATGTTTGTTATTAAGTGTTTGACATAATTGGATGCTCCCAAGTTGGGGGCATAAATATTTACAAGTATTAGAGCTTCTTGTTGGAAGTCCCCTTTATTATAATATAGTGCCCTTGTTCATCTCCTGTTACAGTCTTTGGTTTAAAATCTAATTTGTCTGATATAAGTATGGCTACTTTGTCTTTCTTTTGATGTCCATTTGCATGATAAATGGTTCTCCACCCCCTCACTTTCAATCTGCAGGTGTCTTTAGGACTAAAATGAGTCTCTTGTAGGCAGCATATACATGGGTCTTTTTTTAAATATCTATTCTGACACCCTATGTCTTTTGATTGGAACATTTAGTCCATTTACATTCAGAGTAATTATTGATAAATATGAATTTAGTGCCATTTTATTATTTATTTTGTCTTTGTTTCTGGAGATTTTCTCTGTTCCTTTCTAGTTTTTGTCACTTTTGGTCTTTCCTTCCCACTCAGTCTGTCCAGGCTGGTTTAGTGATCACAAACTCCTTTAGGCTTTGTTTGTCTGATGTACTCTCTATCTCTCCTATTCTGAATGACAGCCTTGCTGGATAGAGTATTCTTGGCTGCAGATTTTTCCTATTCAGCATGTTGAATATATCATGCCACTATCTTCTGGCTTGTCAAGTTTCTGTGGATAAATGTCCAGCTAGCCTAATGGGTTTTCCCTTATAATTTAGGGCCTTCTTTTGTCTTGCTGATTGTAGGATTTTTTCTCTATATTTTACAAATTTAATTATAGTATATCTTGGTGTTGACCTGCTTTTGTTGATTTTGATGGGAGTTCTCTGTGCCTCCTGGATTTGGATGTCTGTTTCCTTCCCCCTTTTCTCCTTCTTCTGTGACTCCTATGATACAAATGTTATCACTTTTGATGTAGTCACTGAATTCCCTAAGTCTACTCGCTTAATCAATCATTATTCTTTCTTTTGTTCAGCTTCCTTATTTTTCATAAATCTATCTTCTATTTCAATTTTTGTTCCTTTGATTCTTCCATCCTTGTGGTCCTTACATCTAGTCAGTTTTGAATCTCAGTTATTACATTTTTTCATTTCTGCCTGATTGGTTTTTAGCTCTTTTATCTCTGTAGTAAGGTTCTCCCTGATTCCTTCCATGCTTTTCTCAAGCCCAGGGAGTATCCTTAGGATTGTTGCTTTAAATTCTGCATGAGGCGTATTACTTATATTTGCATCGATTAGATCTCTGGCCATGACAGGAAGGGGTTCATTCATTAGGATGAATTCCCCCATCTTGGCGTTTTGTCTAGGTCTCTGTCTTCTGTGTGTTAGAAAATCCTGTTATGTTTACTTCTTCTGAGAGTAATGGCTTTATGAAGAAGAGGTCATATAATGTCCAGGGCCCGGTGCTTCAGGAAGTGTCTCTGGTGTGTGCTGCGTGCATTCTGCTGCTGTGTTTTGGCTGCTCTGTCAGGTCAGTTGTCTACAGAGGTTCTGCTTGCCTGTAGTGGGCAGTGTTTGTACCTTGGCCAGAATCTGGAGAGTTTTAAGTAGGTGTGCTCTGCTCTGGCTTGTTAAATGAAACTTTGCTATTTCCGCTAGAACTAAAAGTGTGCAGAAACCTATGGCCAGTAGATGTGGTGTGTGTGGGGATTTGTGATGGTCTGGGGAAGGGGCCTGCTGGTCCTTACACACACTTGCCCAAGGAAAGCAGTACCAGTGGAGCGCAGTGGGGCATGATTTCGTGTAAATAAGCAGTTTAGGCAGCCAGTATTCAGCTGCTTACTGAAGTTGATTTATGCTGAGGGGCAGGGAAGGGATATTGTGCCAACCAGCTCCTTTGTCCCAGAGAGGGGAGTCCTTGCTTACTGCTCTCAGGGAAGCACTTTCAGAAGAGTGAATAATTCCCCTTCATGTGTCCTAGGTGTTATTCAGATTACTGTTTTCACACCGTCTGTCTCTGGGTTGCTTGCCTGCCTTGAGCTGTTCTGTATACTTTGGACTCTACCCCAAGCCTGCAAACTTTTAAAACTCCAAACTTTAGGGAGCTGGTGTGGCGGGGACTTATGCTGGTCTTCTTGGAAAGGGTGTCACCATGTTGGGACTGATGCAGGTTTGACCTAGGAGGGCAGTCACACCAGACTTCAGGGGCATGGGACTTGAAGCAAAGCAGGCTAAACAGCCAGTGTCCCAGTTAGTCACCCATGGCAGGTGTCTCTGCACCTATATTGAGGGACAGGGGAGTGAAATGGCATCCACCAGTTCTTTTGTCCCCGGAGAGGTAATGCCACCTCTCAGAGATGTACTCTAAGAAGTACAAACTGTCTCTCCCCATGCCCCTTAGATGATCCTCAGATTGCACAATTTGGCCCTCTACAAGAGTAGGGCAGTACCTTGATGACTCTATCCCCGCCAAGCCTGGTGACCTCTAACACTCTAGTCTTTGAGCCCCGCTGGTTGCAAAATCTCAAGAAAATCAGCTCCACTCATTTTCCCAGCCAATGGCTTTGGGGAAGTGTTTTTGTGTGTTTCCCCTATCCTCCACTCTCTCTTACCTTTCTCTGCAACCAGGGCTCCCTCCCCTCAGCCTTACCTGCAATCTGTTTCTCCCCCAAACCACATCTCTGTACCTCTTCCCTTCCTCTATGTGGCCTCTTTTCTCCCTCTAGTTCTGCAGGTTGTTTTATCAGTCCTCAAGTCAATTTTTTTGGTTATTTGGAATGATTTGATAATTATCTAGCTATGATTGAGGGATGAAGCAAGCCTAGCATCCTCCTACTATGCCACCATCTCAGCTCCTTTAAGGTATTACCACTTTAAATTTACCATGAGATACGCTTGTATGTTTCTTTGTTAAGTGGCCTATATGACATGATGGATGCACTAGGGTTGTTTTTGTATCCTGACAGCACTAATATGCTTTCATTGCTCCCATTACAGAAAAAAAAAAAAAATCATTTATTTTCTCTATACCAACTAATTTCCATTTTTCCCACCATGTGTCATATTAATTTCTTCTAAAAGTCTAACAGAATCTTCATTTTCGTTTTGTCCTTAATAGTTTCAGGAATTCCATAATAATGCTTTTATTCCCAACAACCTGTAAAATTCATCAGGTACTTAAATATTCTAATTGTTGAAAAACAATAACCCCCTGAGACCCTGATAGATAATAGCATTAAAATAACTAACTCATTCCTGATATGCCTCTTCCTTTCTGAACATTTTGCCTCACCACAGCAGAGACATTAAACTAAACAATTCCTCCTTGGAACTTTCATCTTTTAATACTTATATATTCTTGTTAAAAATATAACTTGATAGGGTACTGATAGAGCTATAATTTGAGTTATTTTTAATAGATTGTTCAGAAAATTTAATTTACTAAAAACAACTTTTGCTACAATGGAATCCTATATGCTTCAAGTAACTTAGATGTGGCTCAAATAAACTTGAAGCTTGCCATGATTTTGTTTGCAAAGACTAGTGACTTTAATATTAAGGAACAATGTGAATCCTTCCAATGTTCAGTAAATTGGCTTTTCAGGAAAATGCTGATTTTCACATTAACAAAATAAAATTCAGGTAAAAGGAAAAAAAAGTTTTACACTATCTGAAATGGCTCTGAATACATATCCTCATTAGTAAACTAAAAAGGGAATCCTAAAGGGGATAAAACTTCTGCTTATATCAGAGAGGCACAATTTATTACAATAGAAGACAAGTTTCCAAGAGTGCTTCAAGTGAATGACAGTTTCATATTGTTGCATTCTTAACAAATGAAGTCACTCCAAATAACTCAACTGTTGTATAAACTTGATATATCCACTCACTGAAGATGTTTTATCACTTCTGTGTACAAAGCAGAACTGAGGCAGACAGCATGAAATTAAGGTCAGAGTTGGATCTGAAACCAACACATGGTAATAATTGAATAGCATATATATAAGATTCTTTTTTCTACTTTTTAGGAGAGAAAATTCTCATTCTTAGAGGCTTTACTTTTTATTCTTTTGGAATGTTTAAATCTTTGATACTATATGCAAAATGATATAAGATGTAAATTAATTTTAGTGTAGCATTATTCCAAATAAGCCCTCTCAAAGTTAGGTGAACATGTAACTCTTAAGTTTGCAACAACCATACAGAAAATCAGTTGCTACAGTACAGTATGATTCACTCAATTAGATGGTGAAATATGACTTATATGTTGTCAATTAGGTAAGCAGAAATTTGTGGAACTCTTGTCCCAGAAGGAAAATATTTTTATAAATTAGATTTATTTCTATATATCTAGTTAGGGAAGAAAATGGAAAGTTCAAAATATTACTCAAATTGTACAATGTTCTATAAGATTATATCTTTGTACACAATTATTTTATACATTTTATTATTGGCATATTATATCCTCCTCTATTTGACAACAGGATTTTTAAACAATATTTTAAAATTACATTTACACTAAAAATACATGGAATAGTTATTTTCTTTATCGGAAAATGTTCAACAAAACTTTATTTTTCATTTTCATTATGTTTAAAATATAATGCCACTTACATATTCAAAAGTCAAACCTATCTATATTCAAATAAAAACTTACCCATTGAATAAGGGTAATATGTCCAGATGAATGATAGAATATAAGAATTTATTCATGTATTAATATAACAAAGTCTGCTAAGAAAAATATAAATCAATGTTTCCTTTCATTATTTTTATCTTACCCATTTTTCTTTATAAGGAATTCTAAGTAGTACAAAATTTTACAACATATTTCATAAGCTCTATCAAAATATTTCAAGTATATTTCAAATATATCTATACCACTCATACAGAAATTGAAATTGCCTTGAATTTATCTCAAAAATATCTATATTACTCATAGAGAAAGTAGAATGGCCACCAATTTATCTCTAAATTGTTTATTTATAATTGGAATGTGACCATTATAATACCTCCATTGTATCACATTAACACCACTAGTTTGTCACCTAAACTTTGGTTTTCTTAAAGTAACAAAATGACTTACAAGGGTGGGGGTTGGGGGGTGGGGTAAGGACCTATGTCTTGACTCATATACTGAAGCAATATTCAGTCAAAAGCTGATTAAGAAAAGGATGAATTTCAAATTATATAATTAATCTAATGAATTTTCACTGATAACCTATTTGTGATTTGGGTATAGAGCTAATTCAGAATATATAATATTTTGGCAATCAGATTGACTGCAAGGGGGCCAAATGTGGCCTGAAAACACAGTAACTGACAGTACCACAATCTTGTACTTTTGACACATACTGCCTCTAAATGTAGTTACACATTTTCTTTACATAGTTGGCCTTGACAGCATATGAATTTGGGAAACTTGCACCAGAATCCAGGGCTACAACAGCGATGAAGACACATGTAGGCCCTCAAGGATTTACAATCTTGTATAGGTGACACAAATAATAGCTGGTAAGATGAGAGAAACAAGGTTATGGTGCATTGGGACCACCGAGCATAAGCAACTAACCCAACCACAGAGGATCTGGAACATCTTCACTCTGAGTGAGTGACATCTAGGATAAATATATATCAGGACTTGGTCTCATCCATTGGGAATAGGGGGGAAAATTCTAAGCAGAGGGAAAGAATGTAAAAACCTTGAAAAAACACATGGCAAGTTTGGAGAAATGCATACAATTCAGTGTGATGTGAGAAGAAAGGGCTTAGAGAACAAATACATTAAGGAAATGGTCCATCAGCCATTCAGTTCATAAGGAATTCTGACTTTAGCTTGAGCAACAGTGATGATATAGTCAGGAATGGGGATGAGATATGGTAAGGTATACTGAAGGAGTTTATGTAGGAGTCCATGCTTTAGCAAGATCATCTTGACCACAGGTGAAGACTATAATCCAAGAAATAAGAAAAGAATGAAAGAGAGAAATTAGTAAATTCTTAAGTGTTGCAGGCAGGAGATAATTGGGATTTTAATAAAGATAATGACAGGCACCTGGGTGGCTCTGTCGGTTAAGTGTCTACCTTCGGCTCAGGTCACAATCCCAGGGTCCTGGTATAGAGCCCCGCATCAGGCTCCCTGCTCAGCGGAGAGTCTGCTTCTCCCTCTGCCCCTCACCCCACTCTCATGCTCTCTCTCTCAAATAAATAAATACAATCTTAAAAAAATAAAGATAATTACAAGCTGAACAACTTGGAAAGATTCAGGAAATATAAAGTAGGTAAGCTCAAGAAGACTTGGTAATTAAATTTGTAAGTCATGGTAAGAGAGACAGAAATTCTGGACAAGACTCAAAATTCTGCCTTGGAATATTCATAATGCCATTCACTCAAAGAGAAGTAGGGTAAAGGAGAAGGTTAAGATGATTTTTAAGTGACTGGTACTTTGAAGTTATGTGCCTGCAGAAAAACAAAGCAGAAATGTCACTAGGCAATTGTACATCCATGTCTGGAGTTTAGGAGGGAGATCAGGGCCAGAGATACCCATCTGGAAGTGAATAATATATAGGTGGTCAATGAAACTATAGGAATGGATGAGTGGAATAACAGAATAGGATACACTATCATAAATAAGCAGAGGAAAGTAGCTCATATAAAAAGATGAAAAATAATAGGCAGAGGTGTAGGAGAAAAACTACTTGCAGGTGGGTAATAATATAGGACTCTATTCATTTGGAATCAGTACTTTCTATCCAACAATATTCTCCACTGTTCTCCATTAACTCCTCCTGACAGATAAAGGCAATATTAGTTTGGCTTCTAATTCTGATATGTGAATTACTCTCTGGTTTGTAATCCAGTCTTTAGATTTTCTGAAAATGACAGTAACAAATATGAACACCTGTCACTTAAACAAGGAAAGATTGATTACGCCTTTCACTGTGGATGTGGAGCAACAGAGATAGAGAAGACTGGAAGTTACAAGTAAAGCAAACTCATTGATGTTCTATTAGCTCTTTAAATCTCTCTCAACTCATTCATCCTATCTTAGAGGTATTCAACCTCCAGAGTGTACTCAGCAAAGAATGTCAAGGTTGATTATATGGATCTAGTCCCCAACCCTTTAGATGTCACCCAATTAAGTTATAGGTCTCAATTATATCATTACTGAAAGACTTGCTATTCCAAAAGCCTTTATCATTTGTGTTTTTTCCTAGGGCTATGGACTTGTTACAAATCACCACAAACTTGGTGTCTTAAAACAACAGAAATCTATTCTCCCCCAGTTCTTGAGGCAAGAAGTCCAAAATCAAGGTGTTAGTAGGGCTGCCCTTTCTCCAAAGACACATGACCTTTTCTCCTGCTCCCCTGTCCCTCTTCTGTGTCTTTTATAAGGATTTTTGCTAATGGATTTAGCATCAATCCAGGACAGTCTAAAATGATCTCATCTGGAGATCCTTAACTTAATTATATTTGCAAAGATGCTTTTTCCAAATAAGATCATAACCACAAGTTACAGGGATTAGAATATGGAAAGATTGTCTTGGAGGCCATCATTCAACTCATTACAATGCCCTATATATTAGGTCAAATCTCTCTGATAATATAAACTATTCTTTCAATAACTGACAATAGAGAGAAGAATAGTTTTAGAGTGAAAAGGGATCTTGAGATTCCAAACATTGAGAATGGCTACAGTACCCTTGAGCTGGATAATTACATTGATTTTTCAGTTTTTTCTTTTTCAATATATTTATTGTAAATCATTAATGTCAAACTACTGCTTTTACTGCAGCCACCATGTTTTGATATGTAGTAGGTTTTATATCATTTAGTTAAAAAAATTTCCCATTTCAATTACAACTTCTTCTTTCACCTATGGGTTATTACATAATATATTTTCAAAATATTGAAAAATATGCACATTTTGAGTTTCCTTTTTGGTTAGATTTTTAGTTTAATTCTATGTGGTCAAAAATAAACAAAATAGATTATATTCCTTTGAAATTTGTTGAGACTTGGTCATAGCCAATTATTTGGTCATTTATGCTTAGAAAAAAAGTATATCTTAAATATACATATATATATATATACACATATATATTACCTGAATATAAAATATTGAATGAATTGAAATATTGAATGAAATATTTGAATGAATGAAATATTGAAATGAATATATATATAAATATTCAAGGAATATTCATAGGAATATATATATGTTCCTTGAATATATAAAAGCTTTTGAACATTAAGTTCCATTTATCCATTTATTTCCTCCACTAATACATTTACCCAAAATTTATCTGTATTTTAGGGTTTTTTGTTTCATTTTTTTTTCAAGAATTATTTATTGGAGAAAGAGAGAGAGAGTATGAGCAGGAGGGGCAGAGGGAGAGAGAATCTCAAGCAGACTCCATGATGAGCACAGATGAATATGCTCTCCTCTGAAGAGGAGTTGCATTTACCTTAAGGACTAGGGGATCTACAAGTAATGTTCATCTCAAATCAAGTTCAAGTTTTGAGAGCCTTTGGCCCCTGTAGACTATGTGCGCCCAGTGAGAGTATGGATCCTAGGGAGGGGATGCATCAGTGGTCATTACCTCCCAGAGAAGGTATTTGTTTTATTTTTCCCTTTCTTTCTCCTCCTGTGTCAGTATTCTCAGATCTGCCCAGCACTTTTTGTTTGTTTTTATAATAACTTTATCAAGATGTAATTCACATAGCAATAATGTGAGGAAAGAGAATTTAAATCTTTTGCATGTGAATATGCATTTATCCCTGCACTATTTGTTCAAAAGACTATTCTTTCACAATTGAATCATTTTTGTACCCTTGCTGCATATCAAATGACCATAAATGCAAGGATTTATTTCTGGGCTCTCAATTTTATTCCTCTGATCAATATGACTATCCTGAAACCAGTCACACATTGTTTTGACCACTGTAGCTTCTAGTAAGTTTTGAAATCAGGAAATGAGTCCTCCAACTTTTCTTTAAGTGTTTGGTTATCCTGCATGCCTTGCCTCCCATTATGATTCTGACATCAGCTTGTCAATTACTGCAAAAAAGCAGCTGGGATCTTTGTAGAGATTGTGTTGTCTGTACAACAAATTGGGAAGCATTTCCATTTTAGCCAAATGGAGACATTCAATAAATGAGCATGGGATGTCATTTCATTTATTTAGGTTTGTTGCAAGGCTGTTGGTTTTCAAGGCTACTGCAGGCTTTGTAAGATGTAATGGAGTGGTGCAAGCTAATAGGCCACAAAGCTTGCTGTTCTTACCAAAATTCAGTAATTGTTCTTGATTAGACACTTGAATTTTTTTGCAAGGTTTTGGTTAATTTCAAAATTCTGAAAAAGTTGATTTTGAAAATTATTGTCATTGTTTTTATTGCTTTTACTGAGAAGTGAATTTTTTGAAGGTCTTTACTTTGCTACTCCAAAATTGCTTCTTCCTTTTATTTTTAATGTCATTTTGGCAAGGAGAGAGTTGTAGTCCAGATATAATGGCCCCTAAAGTCATTGTTCCATCTAATCTACCTCATGGAAATGAGATCTCTGATAAAGCGTTCCACCCCGAGAGACTCTAGGCACAATCTCTGCTATATAGGCTTATGCCTATGTGATACAGTATATAACTTTAATGCTCAGAAGCTGCCTTAACTCTTTGATCACAGACTTTATGCAGAAATTGTTCTTTGAGTTTTTCATTGTTATATCTTAGTATCAGATCTTCAATAATATGAAGAATATATTTTAAAAATTTATTTTATGCAGCATTGTTTATTATCAATGAATGGAATAATCCCTGAAGACTGAATGAGATCTCCTCAGGTGAAGATATATAGAAAAAGAATTTTAAACAGAGAAAATAATATGAAGGGGAACAAAAAGGCAAGTTTGAAAAAAAATGTTTTTTCTTTTCTGAGTGTGGACATACAAAAGAGGTGAAAATGCCTTTAGTCCAATGAATAAGGACAGTGATGGCAGAAAATGTGACAGGGAAAGAGAAAAGAGCAAGCTCCGTTAGAGCTTAGGGACTATGACAATCATATATGCTCTTTATTCCCTCAGTCAGGTAAACTATTAGACATGTAGTACATGTACATGTACTACAATTCTTAAAATGATTACAAAGAATGAAAAACATTAAAAAATACACAACTGATATTATATTAATATGTGATCCTTATAATAATGAATGATTATCTAGATCTTATCAAAAGTTGTTCTGCTAATTAGCAAGGGGATTCATTATGGCAAAAAAGCACTTAGGAAACACATTATTTTCTTTCTCCAAGATGTCACAATGACAATGACCTATAATGGTTTCCTAAATTTATTTAGCTTGTATTCTAATTTAATAGGATTTGTTCTAGGAAAATATGGGTTGGTTATTGTATACCAGGTCATTCTTCTGCTTCTCTAGGTTTTAGGTAATATAAGTTTAATTTTTGATGAATTTTAACATTAAAATACCAAGATATTTTATTTTGTTTTTCAGATTTTATGTGACTGTTTACAAATTGGAATTTTATTGAAGAAGACACCTGGAAAGCTGTGTCATCTGAACTAAGGTCATTGAAGCCTTGTGAACAGATGTTATTTGCAATGGTGCTATAGTTTTCATCTTGAAAAGGTATTATGAGAGTGAGAATTCTACAGAAAGTGTACAAAGTCAAGTTCACAGAAAGTTTAATGCTTATAATAGACCCACTCAAGAGACTAATGTACATACTGTGTATTTATCTGTCAGTAATATTTTATGGCCATGTGTTTCTCTAAGATAAATAAAGCACACTGGTATGAACTGTCACTCTTTCTTCAAAGTTTGAAAGTTTGGAGAAAAATTTAACCATGAGGAGTAGCATTTTTTTTTTCTTTTAATCATGCAATAATTTTTATTTTAGTTACATATAGTAAGCTTGACAACTCAATTCTCCACTTGGAGAAATGCTTATCTGGTTTAACCAAGTTAATATGAATTTGGAAATTATGATAATAGTTCTGTGCTTTTATAAAATATTTAACTATTTTTTAAAAATTGTAAAATTACAGATGATTTTAACATTTTTTGCTTTACTAATCATACCATTTTTTAAGAAGATTTTTATTTATTTATTTGTTGGACAGACAGAGTACAAGCAGGGTGAGCAGCAGAGGGAGAGGGAGAAACAGGCTCCCTGCTGAGCAGGGAGCCCAATGCGGGGCTCAATCCCAGGACCCCAGGATCATGACCTGAACTGACGGCAGACACTTAACCGACTGAGCCACCCAGGCACCCCATAATCACACCATTTTGATATTTAAGAGCAAAGCAAGAAAACAGTCATGTCCAGTATTAATGTGACAATTATACCAAAGTTTTTTCTGTGGAGGTTATTTTCTCTCTGTGGGAAACTGCATCCAACTGATATTTTTTTGCATTGTATTTCACCATACTTACCTTTTCCTATGAGCAGAACAACTAAAAACGTCAGCACTTTAAAACACAAAACCACATACGATATTTTGCCTGAAAATTTATTAAAAATAAAAGCTTTCTCTTTTTATTATTAGAAAATATGCCTATTAAAAAGATCTAAAGAAATAAATGTCAAGAGTTTCTCTTTCATTTTTAAGAATTGCCATGGGGAAATAATTTACTTAAATTTATTTTTGAATAAAGGCTTTATGGAGCATACATCCATCTCAGAGCTACTTCTTGATTTTTCAGAGTATATAATTTTCAACGACACTTGAAAGCAAATTTCATCCACACTTCAGAAGAAAAATTTTAGACATTTTGGAGATAATAAATGGCCATTAACTTAAATATAATTTCCCAGCCACCTGAGGATAATTGTCCCAAAAGCATTAAATTGAATAACTTTTGTGATATTAAATATCCTTATTGAATAAGCTGACATTGAGATACGACTAAATATACCCTTTATACTTGCCTCTGTACAAAGAAACAACTTTTTGACCTCTGAATCTTTCTGATGATAATATATAGCTGAGATTTGGGTGACTGCTCTTGCTCCAATCAATTCAGATTTATCTTACATCTCCCTACTCTTCTCTCTTATTAATTTTCTCTAAATCAAAGATTATGTACAAATTGTATTTCATTGAACTATTTAAAATTAATCTTTGGCAATTCTCCAATTCAGATGATAAATAATTAAGGGAAATATGTAGACTATTCTTCATTAATAAATTTTTGATAAAGTATCAAGAATATTTTTAGATATACTATTTTTAAGGCAAAAGCCTATTAACAAATCATGTCCTTCAATTTATGTCCTTTAATGTCCTACATTTCTGTATAATATTTAGTGCACAAGGAATAAGAATTATAATTCTTGTGAAACCTGACTGTTTTGCTGTAAAATCTCTTGGCTATTTCTGAGAGAATTAACACCAAGAAGCCATTGAAAAGCAACTTGTTTTCTGAGAATATTATTTTTATGCTGAGATTTCATCATTGGCCTTCTCTTTTTATTTTTAGTATTACATTGTGAATTTCTCCCTTTCCTTTTATGAATATAAGTTGCAATTCAGGTTAATTGAATTCTATTTCATGGTTTAAACTGCCATATATACACTGATGTAACAAATCATATTTCTATCACTTCGTTTACTGTGTCTCTTACTGATTTTTAAGTTCAATAATTACTCCTCAAATTTGTTTTGCTTAATGACTCATTTGAGAGGAACATAATGCTAGAAATCTGAGAATTATTTTAAAGCAATTCTCTCTTCTTTATTACTCAAATGTTACAGTTTATGTCCTATGATTTCTCATTCTGAGTGCTTCTCTGAGTTATTCTCTCCTTCTGTAATCCAGGTCTCACTTCTGTAATCCAGGTCAGGACTTCATTATTGTTTGCTTCAACATGTATAAAAGCCACAAAATAATTCTATCTGCTTCCAGTTCCTTTCTCTCTACAGTTAATCTATTAAAGACTACTAATGTTTTTTAAATATGGATCTGGTTATATTTTGCTCATGATAATTACAAAACAAAAGTTTTATGTTGTCTTTTATATTGAGGCCCCAAAGCTAATGTTCTATGCTCATATTGCTCTATCAGTCTTTTTCAATTTAACCTCCAGCCAGTTGAAAATACTTGCTATGTTTTGATCTCATATTTTCATGTAGTTGATTATATGTTGTTTTCTACACAGAATGTATTTATATCTAAAAATATAACCCTACTCAACATCTCAGGTCATGCATTATCTTTGTAAAGCCCTCTCTTTTTTTCTTTTTTTTTGTTGCTCTTGCTTGTGGAATTAATTGTCTTCCCCTGTGCTTTCGGAGCATTTTGTGTATAGCCTGGCTAAAGTACTCATCACATAATATGGGAGTAAGTCAATTTTGTTTTTAATTTGTGGTACCAGGATTTATATATTATTCATGTTTATAGTCTATCACCTAGCACAATGCTTACTAAAAATACATATTTATTTAAAGTTTTTAATTTTTTTAATCTCATCAGGAGTCTTGACATCTAAAGGTAGTTATTATTTATATTTCCATTTAAATGCATCAAATGGAAATAGAAGCAAATGTTGCTCATAGTGATGAAATATATTGTTCATTTAGTTAATAAAATCAGAGCTACCACCTAAATTACTTAGCCCCCCCTTAAAATTTCTGAGTAGATTTAAATAATTAGTAAGTGATTTATTAATATGCATAATATTTTGCTACATGCTCACAATGGCATTGTTGATGGAAAGCAAATCAAAAAAAAGTAAGAGAAAGGGGGCAAGAGTCCCAGTCTTTGGTTAAAGATTCAGGGTGATTTTGCCATTAGTTAGTACTCTAGACCCAGGGAATATTTTAGTGTGCTTCTTTTTCTCTAAGGTCTCTTGTTCATTCAGTTTAGGAAACCCTGGCCTTGGCCCCTCTGGCTAATGCAGCTGAACTAGGCAGAAAGAAGGTGCTATCATTTTTATCAGTAAAGCTATCTCATTTCTTCTTCTTAACTAACCTATGAATACAAATTAGAGAGTCAAAAACAAGAATTCTTGGCTAAAATCAATAAGAAACAACAGGTGTTGGTGAGGATGTGGAGAAAGGTGAACCCTATTGCATTATTGGTGGAAATGAAACTGGTGCAGCCACTGTGGAAAACAGTATGGAGATTCCTCAAAAAGTTAAAAATAGAACTACCCTATGACAGCAATTGCACTACTAGGTATTTATCCAAAGAATACAAAAATATTCATTCAAAGGGATACATGTACCCTGATGTTTATAGCAGCATTACCTATAATAGCCAAATTATGGAAAACAGCCCCCATCAACTGATAAATGGATAAAGAGGTGTGTGTGTGTGTGTGTGTGTGTGTGTGTGCATACACAACTTGTTTTCTAAGAATATTCTTTTATTTGCTGAGATTTCACTATTGGCCTTGTTTTCTGATATATATGTATATATATATACACACACATATATACATATATACATACATACACACACACACACACACACACACACACATATATTGAATATATATGATGGAATATTACTCAGCCATAAAAGAGAATGAAATCTTGCCATTCGTAACCACATGGGTAGAGCTAAAGAGTATTATGCTAAGCAAAATTAGTCAGAGAATGACAAATACCATATGATTTCACTCATATGTGGATTTAAGAAACAAAACAAACATGCAAAGGGGGAAAAAAGAAAGAGGCAAACCTAGAAAGAAACTCAACTATAGAGAACTGATGGTTACTAGAGGGGAGGTGGGTAAGGGGATGGGCAAAATAGGTGATGGGATTAAGGAGGGCACTTGTGATGAGCACCAAGTGTTGTATGGAAGCATTGAATCATTACATTGTATCCCTGAAACTAATATTACACTGTATGTTAACTAAATAGAATTTAAACAGTAACTTAAAAAGCATGAATTCTTAAAGCATGCTGTAGATAAGGAAAGGAAAGGAAGTAGCACAAGGGTCTCCTTTCAACTTTTTAATATTTACAAAATGTCTTCTTAAGCTTGGATGATACTAAATATATAGCAAAATAATCTGGCATTTAATGTGCAAAGTTACATATGAACATATTCCATTATAATTGAAATGTACAGTAGGTTTGAATCAGTCCTGTCACTTCAAAACTTAAATGTAGGTTCTTCTTAAATATCTTAGCATTACTGGAGAGATTTCAAATAGTTTCCAATAAACTCATAATTATCTGAGAAATGTGAACTGCAATTTATAATGACTGGAAAATGTTTTAAGCTTTTTCTTAAACTATTAAGATGAAAAGACTTATTTTAAGTTATTTTTGAATTATTCTTTGAGTATACCATTTTAAAATGTTTCACTTTCATATTTATGTTACTAAGAGTCCAAAATATTAGGAACTTTTCAGCTATTCATAGTGTTTCATTAATATTCTTCTATGGCAAGAGAATGCATCCATATCTAACACAGTAGAACACGTGAATTCTACATGGTGCAAGAGGTTGACTGAATGAAGGCAAATTCTCAAAGATTTTCCTATCTTCTAAATGTGACCTTAAAAGCCACTGACCTCTTCTTAATGAATTGTCATATTGCTTTTTTTCTGTAACATTTTCTAATTTTTTAAATTTGAAAGTAAGCATATTTTCTATAGAAAGTTAAAGGACAGAAAGAGATAAAAGAAGTTAATAGTATCTCTTTACTTAACTTCTCCAAATCTACTTTCTTAAAGTAATAAATAGAACAGTTTGGTGTGTATATGCCTAGACCTATATCCTATAATCATAAAATATATACATATTATCTATCAACTTATCTATCCACCTATCTACCTATCAAGAGAGTTCTTAATGTTTAATGAAGCACAACACACATACATAACGATATTAAAAAAATATACAACTCAATTGATTATCACAGCACACCCATATGACAGTCACCCAAACAATTAATAGAACATGACAGCCCCCAGAAGCTGCCTCCTAGTCTTATCAATCACCATCTCTAGCCACATTCCAAGGTTAATTGCTATGCTGATTTCTAAGACTATATTTTAACTTTCTCTGATTTTTTGGAAACTTATCCTGCAATATTTATTAAGTATGTATATTTCTGTGCCTGTCTTCTTTTGTTTAATATGTTTATAACATATAATTGCTACATAGAGTGATATTTTATCAATTTTAATTGTTCTTTGTTATTCCACCGTATTAAATTTATTCATCATTCTAATATTGTTGAACATTTGTAATGTTTCTGGTTTAGGACTTCTTATGGGTTGAAATGTGTCCCCCCAAAATCCATGTTGAAGTCCTAATCCCTGGTACATCAGAAAATGACCTTACTGGAGACAAGGTCTTTATAGAGGTAGTCAGGTTAAAATATAGTCATTAATCTAGTTTCTAATCCAACATAAATGGTGTCTATAAAAATTGGAAATTTGGAGACAGACACACACAGAGAGAACGTAAAGAAGGCAGCAATCTGGGTGATACTTGTACAAGCTAAAAATTGCCAAAGATTGCCAGAAAACTACCATAAGCCAGGCAAGAGAAATAGAAAAGATTCCTTCTCCTAACCCTCAGAAGGGTGCAACTCTGCCAACACATACTGGACTTTTAACTTTCAGAACTGGGAGACAACAATTTCTGCTGTTTAAACCATTCAATTTGTGGTACTTGTTGTGACAGCCCTAGCAAACTAATACAGGACAATTATAAATAATGTGCCTGTGAATATTTTTGTATGTCTTTCTTATACTCATAAACATGGATTTATATTGGGTATATAGATATAAGTGCAACTGTTGTGTCGGAGAATTTATATGTTCAACTTCAACAGATAGGCCAGTTTTCACAGCATCTATGACAATTTACTATCAGGAGTATGAAAAGATTCCCATTTCTTTATATTTTCAATATGACAAGGAGCTATAGTGTGTATTTAATTTTAGTCATTTTGATGGATGTTTTATGGCCTATCATAATGATTTTAATGAACATTACCATAGTTACTAAGATTAATCTCTTCATATTTTATTAGATATTTAATATATTCTTTTGTGAAACACCTTTTTATATCTATTACCCATTTTTCCTTTGTATTTTTGTTTCTTATTGTCTTGTGGAGATTTTTTATATATTCAAGAAAATAACCTATTACCTATTCTATATCTTATAAAAAACTTCTCTGTTCCTTTCATTTTCACTTAATCATTTTTTAAATGAACAAGTTTTTAATTTTAATGTAGTCAATTAACTTTAAGAAAACAAAGAAAGCAAAACTTTTAAGAGCCCGATATCTTAAAATATTCTCATTTTGCAACTTCTAAAATGGTATTTTGTGTTTTGTATCTAGTTGGGGTTTTTTATGTGTGATAGAAAGTGGTCAGATTTAATAAGTTTGCATATGGATATCTGATGGGCCCAGCATAGTTTGTAATACAAAGTTGATCTATGGTGACATGTTTGTTTTAAATCAATTTCCACATATGCAAGGCTCTGTTTCTGGATTGTCTAATTAGTTCCACTCTTCTATGTGTGTATTCTTGTATTATAAAAAGTTACCTTAATTTAGCTTTATAATAAATCTTTAAAATAAAGCTTGATCATCAAGTCCTCAAAATGTTTCTATCTTCTTCAGAAGTTCCATAGCTATGCTTTTCTTGGCTTTCTGTATCTCCATAAAATTTTAGAAACATCTTGGCAATTTAGAAATACACATACACAAACATACACACATATACATGTGCACGCACGCACGCGCGCGCACACACACACACACACACACACACAGGAACATACAAACACACATCCTATTGAGATTTTGTTTGCTACCAAATTGAATCACTTTGGTAAGAATTGATAGCTTTACAATGTTGAATTTCCCAATCCATGAACAAGTATCTTCCCACATTTAGTTAAGTCTTTTAATTTTTTTAAGGAAACATAGTTGATAGTGGCTATGTAGAGATATTGCACATATTCTGTTTGAATTATTAGTTGGAATTCTGTGGGTTTGATGATGTTGCAAATGGTAACCTTATTTTTTATTTCATTATTAAAATTTGTACACACAAACACAAAATATTTTTACATTTAACTGAATCTAGAAAACATATTAAAAATCACTTAATAATCTTAATAATTTGACTGCATATTCCTTTAACATTTTTACATAAAAATCATCTCATCTGCTAGTTTAGAGGTATTTTTTGGGGGGGGGACTTTAATTTTTAAAATCTGTTTTTCTGGTCTCACATTAATTACAATTTGCGGTGTGATGAATAGTAGTGTTAATAGTAAGTATACTCATCTTTGAATATTTCTCATTAAGGAAGATGTTTTCTATTGACATTTTATAGATATCCATAATCAGATAAAGGATTTTCTCTCTAATTCCTATGTAGTTAGTGGCTTAAATCATGATTATATGTTAAATTTATTAAATGCTTTTCTGCATTTATTGCAAAAGTTATTTGGAAGATTTCTCAATTTTGTTACTTTGTTTAGATGTATTTTTAAATTTTGAAGCAAACTTCTTTTCCTGCAAAAATCTAATTTGGTTGTGATGTATTACCTATGTGCGTGTATGTAGTTATACTTTTTATACACTGCCAGATTTGAATTGACATTATTTTGTTCAGAATCTTGGCATTTACATTCAGAACTGAGATTGCCCTTTAACCCTATCCCCCATTTTTTTATTGCCCTTTCAGGTTTTATTATATTGGTCTTCTAAAATTTAATAATTTACTAAATTAGACAGTGCTTTCTCATGTCATATTTTCTAGAAGAGTTTCTGTGTTTGGCATTATTTATTCCTTCAATATTTGAAATGATGACATTTGGGCCTAAGGTTTCCTTGTGGAAGGTTTTTAATAATGTATTCAATTTCTGTAATATCTCCAAATTTTCCTTGTATTCAGATTTTGTTTTTCATTCTGACATCATTTATCTAGAAATGTGCCCATTTCATCTAAATTTTTAAATGCACTAATATAAATTTATTTATAATATAAATTTAGGCCATTTTATTTTCTAAATCAATTACCATTTTATTCCGTTGAATTTTTTTTCTCCTTTGGCTTATCAATTTTCTTTGTTCAGGTAACTTTATGCCTTTTTAAAGAAGTAAATTTTTAAAATTTTTTTGGTATTATTTTCTTTTATATCATTAATGTCTGCTCTTGATTTTAATTCCTTCTTTCGTTAGGTTGAATTTGCTTATCTTTTTTTGAGGCCAATGTTAATTTATTTTAAATGGCTTTTTCTTTCTCCTTTTCTCTCATGCATGCATTTAAAGCTTTAAATTCTCTTTAAAGAATAGCTTAAATTCATCACACAAGTTTTGATACATTGTATTTTATTATAATTTATTTCAAAATATTTTTTAAGTTCCATTGTGATCTCTTAAGTCTCATGATATTTAGAAGAGTGTTTCCTTTTCAAAACCTAAAAAGATCTTTTGTTTTCAATATTCAGCTTAAATTCACTGTGTACTCATAAGATTCTCTTTAGTCCATTCCTTACAAATATGTCGAGACTCTTTCTGAAGTGCCAAGTAGTCATTTTATTTACAAGTATGACGTGTGAATAAAAAAAAATAGATATTCTCCAGCTGTTGGGTATAATAATAAATGTCATTAGGTCAAGTTTGAAATTCAGATTGTTGCTTCTTATACCTTTCTGAGTAATAGATGCTAAAATCGCCCCAATCTAATAAATTTATCAATTTGCTTCTTGCATACAATTTTTTGTTTATGTGTATTGGAACCATGTTATTACATAAAATTTAGTTTTGTTTCCCCTTATTAATGCACTGAATATTTTTAACACTTCTTTTTTTCTAGTAATTATTTTTCCCTCAAAATCTACCTTTTCCAGGGCACCTGGGTGGCTCAGTCAGTTACGCATCTGCCTTTGGCTCAGGTCCTGGTCCCCAAGTCCTGGGATTGAGCTCCACATTGGCTCCATGCTCAGTGGGGAGCCTGCTTCTCCTGCTCCCTCTGCCCTCTTATTCTCTCTCTCAAAAAAAAAAAAACTACCTTTTTCTTTTTTTTTAATTTTTTTCTGACATCACTATATATCTACACAAACTTTCTTTTTATTAGCTATTACATGGCATATCTTTTTACCATCTTTTTATTTATATCTGCTAAAAAGCATATGGCTGGTTTACATTTTCTATCCCATTTGACTATGTTTATCTTTTAATTAGATATTGTATTTTTGTTTACTTTCATTAACTAGTGTTTTTGATGAACAAATCCATAAGATCACTAGCTATATTCTTTTGTCTCACATGGCTTACATTTTTTTTCTCTCCTTCTGCCTTTTTTGGGGAGTGGAGGGAGGTATTATTTTTAGTATCTTTTTTATCCAGAGAGCCTCACTTCAGCCTCTATACTGGCCTATACTGGTCTTCTCAAGGCCTAAAACCTTCTATTGTACCCTCTGCCCATAATCTCTTGTCTTCAGGCATCTGTGGGTCTCACATACACACACCACAGTGCCTACCATTGCCTTCTGTGGCTTCTAGCCTGAAATCCAAACATGGCTGCCATTTCTATTTCATCTTCCAAGTCAGGTAAGACAGATACTAGTCCCTCAGGCAGCCTACAGACAAGCCAGAATGTGGTAAAAATATTTCTACTCTGGTTTTTCCAGCCCAAGGGAGGGAACTAGGAATTGGGCCACTTCCTCCCAATCACCCCACACCACACTCAGAAGGGGATGGGGTTAAGAGCAAGTAAAAAAAAAAATCACAAAGTGTCCTACAATTTTGAATGTGGTTTTTATTTGATTAGGTGTTACCTTGGTTGCTAAAGATTTTTTACTATTTTCCAAAGATCCTATAAAGTTATTTTAGTCAGTCTCTGGTTATTTATTTGATATTTCAAATAATGAGGGTCTGGAGCTTCATATTATGTCATTTTATATATGTCTATTTATTTTTGACCCCTCTAAGTTTCCTCCCAACTTTTGGAAAAGTGTTCATTTTTTCTACTCTGACAGTATGTTAACAGTAGGTCCGGTCATGTTCTTTAGTTTTATATAACGTTATAATCTGACTACAGTTTATTGTAACAGGTATCTGGATCTACAATGATTACAAACTCAGATTATTCAAAGGACTCACACAAGACTATAATAAATGTAAAGTAATAGTATAATAGGAAAGAAAAAAAAGGAAAGAAAACCACAGGTAAGCTTTGAAGGTCAACTCCTAGATGCAATTTCCTTGGACTTTTCTTAGTCTTGTAGAATGAATTTCACCTCAGGATTATGAGCTACTGAAATTTTCATTTCAGAAGAACCCAGAGAAAAATTTTCATAGGAGTCCTTTATGCTCCACAGGTCACCCAGTCAAATAATGCTGTTTAACCATTTGAACCAAGTATAAATTTTATTTACTCATCCCTAAGTAATGCAAATGAGCTGGTCCTGCTTGACAGCAGGAGAATTTTGAACTTTAAATACATTATATAAATTACAACCTATTTCAGTCTATCTGTACCATGGCCAGGAGTTAGTTCAGATTTCCAGATATTTTTGGAATAAGCATAGTACCCTATCTTACATAAGACTTGAAAAAAAGCGGGCTAATTAATTACTCTATCTCATCCCCAGAAATTTGAATTGCAAATAACAGGTTGGTATATATATATATATATATATATATATATATATATATATATATATATATATAACTGGGATCGTGTTACAGCCATTGAGTCTAGAGAAGAGAAATATATTTTATAGAAAGAAAAATAAAATGACGTGAGGGAAGTACACATGGGAAATGGAAAGACAGATTCTTTCACTGTATTCTTATTAGATCTCATGCATATTCTGGGAAAAGGGATTTCAACCTTGATAATCATCTGCCTCTCATACTCTTCCTGGTCAAAGAAATACTGCACAATGACCAAGACAATGACTAGGATAGCCTAGGACTTAGTTGCAGTTCATCTATTGCTTCAATTTTTGCTAATGATATCCCATCTCTTCAAGCTGATGTGACTCAGATCACAAAAATGTACTTGAAAAAAACCTTAAGAAACTTGTTCAAATTGTGTATTTGAAAGAGAAGATTGTTTAATTTGCTATATACAGGTTAAAATTTGACTATTGGACTACTTTTACTTACTGATTTTTAACTTATTCTTTAGAGTAGGATAAGTTTATGGGAATATAAAATAAATTTACAGGAAATACATGAGTACTCCACGGTTTGTGGACTCCAAGAGGACAGACCCAGACCACTCAACTGGTAGAAGAGTGAGGCTTCTCTAATGCTTTAATATTTTCTACTTCCTAATAGTTTTATCATCAAATAAAGTACATACTATTTCAGTATTGCCCAGTAGTTACTGATTAAGGGCTCACAGATATCCATAAGAAAGTTGATAGGCCTCATAATTATTCTAAACAATAAAAGAAATAATAAAGCTAAATAAATTTGTATTATTTGAACTCAAGAGCTAAAATAATCAAATTGAAATAGTGTATCCAGAATGCATCTGACTTCTCAGAAAAAAGAGCTCTTTTTAACTACTATGAATCAAATGACTCAAATGAATCATTATCTTCTCAAAGGACGTTGATAGTCCTGATTTTTTCCATTAACTGTTGTACTGAGAACATTTTTCTTGGAAAGTTACCTGATGTCATTTCTTTGTAATAAAACCTTCCATTCCATTTAACAGTACATTGATAAACATCTAAAATAATTAATAAATGTTAGTAAAATACCCCAAAGAAGATATTCATTAAGAACAGAATTTAATTTATATAAAAGGAATCCATTAAATGACTTATTTTTTACCATATATCTTAAAGTATTCATTAGAATCCATTTTCTTACCTTTGGTATTTGTTCCACCTCATAGACACAATCTTTTTGAAAATACCATTTTGAATACTCCTTTATAATCTGTTATTTTATTAAATGTTAATGTAATTGCAAAAGGAAATGAACCAAAACAAATTGTTCACAGAAAATGAAACACATTTGAAGTTTTGTGGATACATTTCACTGAATTTTAAAGGAAGATGAAAACATGCAACTTTTCATGTTGTCACAAAATATAAGAAGATAAGATATGTATATCTTCCATTGTTAAAGGTTTTATTATACATTGGCATTCCTGTTTAGAAATTACATAATAATAGAAGGAAGTAAATTTATCAAAAAGTCATGTCTCTTTCACAAAGATTGTCATAGTCACAGGCTGAGGGAAAGTAAGTATATATCGTATTATTCAAAGGATCACGGCAATTATATTAAATACGTATGTCTTACTTAAGACTAGAAGGGATATAACCAAAAAATTATCCAACTTGAAAAGGGTAGAAATGAATACCCCTATTTAGAATATTCTACTTTCATAGAGACTACCAAACTTAACTGGAACTAGAATGTGTAGCCCTATATCTCTCTAGAAAGTGAACTCTCACTGTAGATTTACTATATAACACTGGAACACATGTTATTTTGAGTTTTCAAATACACAGATAAAATACTTCTATTTTTTGCAGATAAAATACTTTTTTTTCCTTAAGTCACAAATTAAGATACATTTTTACTCAAACTCTGAAAGAATAAAGACAGCTCATAGTTTTAAACATTAAAGGGGTACATAAAAATTTAAACAAATGTATAAAAATTAAATTATCTTTTATAAGTCTCCGAAGTGGATATTCCTACCCATGTGTTCAATAAAATAAGATAGTTATAGATATATATTTGCATTAAATACAAATCCCTAGAACTCAATAAAAGTTATGCCTGTTGGGGCGCCTGGGTGGCTCAGTTGGTTAAGCGACTGCCTTCGGCTCAGGTCATGATCCTGGAGTCCCGGGATCGAGTCCCACATCGGGCTTCCTGCTCAGTGGGGAGTCTGCTTCTCCCTCTGACCCTCTTCCCTCTCGTGCTCTCTGGCTCTCATTCTCTCTCTCTCAAATAAATAAGTGAAATCTTTAAAAAAAAAAAAAAAAAGTTATGCCTGTTTTGCTCAGTCTGAGACCCAGAATCTTGATGCTAATGATCAGTTTAAATCTATTTTAATAGAATAATGCATACAACAATATATGAAATGCATTTTTTATCTTCAAAAAATTTATGAAAAATAAATTGTAAAGCTCAAGTTATTTAGTCTAAACTTGCTATTAGTTCTCCCTCCAAAAACTAATAATGCATAATTACAATGCCTATGAGCATAGGTCTGGACAAGCCAGGACTTTCATCACTCTGTCCTACATTACTTCAGTTACAACATTTACCTATTACTGTGTAACATACTACTGCCAAACTTAATGGCTTAAAACATTAACAGTCATTTATTTTGCTCAGAGATCTGCAATTTGTGCAAGGTTCAGTATGAGCAGTTTATCTTTGCTCCATGGGAGCTGGGGGAAACTGATTGGGAACCCTCAGCTTTCAAGATGGCATACTTCCATGGCTGGCAAGCTGATGCCAGCACTTGGCTGGGATTTCAGCTGGGGCTCTCCATCACAGGCCTGGGTTCCTACAACTTACTATTCCCCAAATCATGGTGGTTACTTATGTTCTAAGACCAAGGGAACCAGATTGTGACAATAAGAAATATATATTTGGTCTCTACCTCCAACTCCTTGCCAGAGCTCCTAAAACCATTATAATTTCCTAAATGATAAGGATGAGAGAAGCATCTTTTATTATAATATTTGGTTTTTATCTGTGGCTCTTAAAATAGTTCCAGAGCAATAAAGGCAAAAGGAGAATCTTCTGTTAATCATAGCAAGCCCCTTTCAACCTCACCTGAGTCTATGTTAATAAGGTAACTTCTGGAAAGTTCTAAGGATGGGAAACTGGTTGACAGAGAAACCAAATATGTGATTAAAGCATTGGATTTTTCATACCCACTCTCCAGCCTCCAGGGAGGGAAGAAGGACTGGAGGTTAAGTTAATCACCAATGGCCAATAATTTGACCAATCATGCTTATGTAACAAGGCCTCCATTAAAAACCCTAACCAAAGGGTTTCAGAGAGCTGCCTCACTGGTAAACACATGGTGGTGCTGGGTAGGTGACATTTCGGAGAGAGCACAGAAGCTACATACCCTTTCCCCAAACTTTGCCATATGCATCTCTCCCATCTAGCTGTTCCTGACTTGTATCATTTTATGACAAGCTGATGTCTAGTAAGTAAAATGTTTTCCTAAGTTCTGTGAGCTGCTCTAGCAAATGACTGAAAACTGAGGAATTGTGTCATAGGAATGAGAGCGTTTGTAGCTCGTAAGTCAGAAGCACAGGTAACAACCTGGACTTGTGACTAACATCTGAAGTGGTGGTGGTGGCCACGGGGTAGGGGGGAGGTGCCTCCTGTGGGACTGAGCCTTTAAGCTGTGGGATCTGATGCTATCTCCAGGATGATGGTGTCAGAGTTGAGTTAAACTGTAGGACACCCATCTGGTATGGCAGAATTACTTGGTGTGGGGAAACTCTCCTATGTACATTTGGGGATCAGATGTGTCAGAAATGAAGTATTCAGTGAGATGACTATTGAGAGTAGAAGAGACACACAGGAGTTTTTCAAAATAGCAAAAAAATTCATAAATGAATAAATGATAAAAGTTATATACAAATTTCATCTGATGCTTCAAATAATTGATCTGTTTAGATAATTTCATGAATTACTTTATCTTTTCATTGGAATCAAAACTTTGGACATTTATTTTCTAAAAAATATGATAATAGACTTAACGATTATTGTAAATTCAGTTAAAAATCTCAACTAAAAAATTGGCAGAAGTGATGTCACCAAGATGGTGGTATGTTATTCCTAACTTCACACCCCCTCACAAAAAGAACATCTATTCAAAAACAAGACACCACTGAGAGAATCCCAGAATACAAAATGAGACTGAAGCAATTCCTTGCACCACAGAGACCAAGAGAGACTTCATTAGAAGGGGAAGAAAAGTGGCTACACCTTGACTACATTGTCCCCCCTTTCTCTGCCCCCCACTGTAGCACCACATGGAGAGGTTTACCTCTAGTTTCTCCAGTGGAAAAAGGAAACTCAGGGGGCCTCACCAGCCTCACCAGTATTGGGGGCCTCTTTGTGGGATCCCTTACTCTGACCTCGTACCACAGGGATTGCAGGGCAATATTTGGGGCCCAGCCACTGGGAATCTGAGTGTGATGAATAAGTAGAGGAGGGTTTACAACAACCAGCACACAGATCTTGACAGAGCAAGTTCATGCCTGCAGTGCCCAAGTAGTAATCCCAACCAGTGGCTTTGTTCATATGCAGAACAAAGTTGGTAGTGTACTGTGACCAGGGAATTCTGGTGGGGTGCAGATTTGCCTGATTCAGGTCCTCAAATGAGTTTTGCCAGCCCTAGAGCCTGGGTTGCTCATGCCCAGGCAAGGTGCTGAGTCCTAGTCCAACACACTGTGGAGAATACCAAAAGAGAATCAAGCTCTAATTACTGACCTTAAAGACACTGAGATCTATGCACTGTCAAAAATTTCAGAATAATACTCTTAAGGATGTTTAGTGAACTATAAGAACACACATACAGGTAGGCAATTAAACAAAATTTGGAAAACAACACATGAACAAAAGAAGAAGTTTGACAAGGAAATAGCAACCATCAAAAACAAACAGAATTGCAGAGTTGAAAAATACACTAACTAAACTGAAGAATTCAATAGAGTTTCAAAAGCAAACTCAACCATCAAGAAGAATCAGAACCATGAAAAATAGGACACTGAAAACTACCATCAGAGGACCAAAAAGAAAAAGAAGGAAGGAAAGAAGGAGAGAGAGGGAGAGAGAGAGAAAGAGAGAGAGAGAGAGGGAGAAAGAAGAAAGAAAGAAAGAAAGAAAGAAAGAAAGAAAGAAAGAAAGAAAGAAAGAAAGAAAGAAAGAAAGAAAAAGAAAGAAAGAAAGAAAGAAAGAAAGAAAGAAAGAAAGAAAGAAAAGAAAGAAAGAAAGAAAGAAAGAAAGAAAAAAAGAAAAGAAAAGAAAAGAAAGGAAAGGAAAGGAAAAGAAAAGAAAAGAAAAAAGAAAAGCTGACAGGATTTGTGGGACACAGGAAAAAAAGTTACATTATGGGAATTCTAGAAGAAGAAAAAGGGATAGAATGTATATTTAAAGTAATAATGGCTGAAAACATACCAAACTTGGGGAGAGAAATAGACATCCAGATCCATGAGGCCTAAAGGGCTTAAAATAGGTTAAACCAAATAGGGACACATTATAATTAAATTGTCAAAAGTCAAAGACAAAGAAAGAATTTTAAGAGCAGCAAGAGAAAAGAGAGAAGTTACATACCAGGAAACCCACATAAGATTTTGGGCAGATTTCTCAACAGAAACTTGCCCTAGAGAGAAGGGAAAGACATATTCAAAATATTGAAAGAACTGTCAACCAAGAATTCTTTATGTGGCAAAGCTCTCCTTCAGAAATAAAGGAGGGGAAAGGACTTTCCCAAAAAAGCTGAGTGAGTTTGTCAGCACCAGACCTGTCTTATAAGAAATGCTAAAGAGAGATCTTTGAGTGGAGGTAAAAGAACACTGATTAACATCATAAAAACACAGAAAGGTAGGGACGCGTGGGTGGCTGAGTCAGTGAAGCATCCAACTCTTGATTTTGGCTCAGGTCATGATCTCAGGGTTGTGGGATCAGGCCCCACATTAGGCTCTAGGCTCAATGCAGAGTCCACTTGAGATTCTCTCTCTCTCTCCCTCTCCTTCTGCCTCTACCCTCCCACTCTCTTTCTTTCTCTCTCTCTCTCTCCCTCTCTCTCTCTCAAATAAATAAATAAATAAATAAATAAATAAATAAATAAAATCTTAAAAAAACACAAAAAGGTAGCATAAATCTCACTGGTAATGGTAAATATATAGTCATAGTTAGAATCTGCAATATGGTAATAGTGGTTAATAACTCACAACTCTAGTTTAAAAGTTAAAAACTAGGGAACATAGCAAAAATAACCATAAATACAATAATCTGTTATTTGTCACACAATATTTAAAAAAAACATGTAAATTGTAACAGCAATAACTGAAAATGTGGGGGAAGAAGAAGTAAAAGTATGAAGTATACAAATTTTACTGAAGTTTTTATCAGTTTAAAATAGGGTGTTAAAAGTTTAAGATATTTCATGTAAGCATGATGACAACCCCAGGAAAAATCTTATAGTATTTACACCAAAGAACACAATAAAGAAATCAAAATATACTGATGCCAAAAGACATCAAAACACAGAAAAGGACCCCAAGATAGGAAACAAAGAATAATGGATTTACAAAATAACCAATATCAATTAACAAAATGGCAATAATAAGTTCTTACCCATTAATAATTCCTTTAAAGATAAACAGAATAAATTCTACAATCAAAAGACATAAAATGGCTAAATGGACAATATCCAACAATATCTCCCTAGAAGAAACTTATTATCTTTAAAGACACAAATAGACTGAGAGTGAAGGAATGGAAAAAGACATTTCAAGCACTAGTAATCAAAAAAATGAAAAAGCAGGGAAAGCTTTACTTAGATAAAAAAAAAAGAGACAAAAGACAAAAAGAGACAAGCTTATCATATGATAATAAACAGGCCAATCCATCAAGAAGATATAATTATTATAAATAATTATGTACCCACCACCATTGTAGCACCTAAATGTATTAAGCAGAAACTAACAGAGCTAAAAGTAGAAATAAACTACAATACAATACTAGTTAGGGACTTTAATATCCCACTATCAACAATGTATAGGTTATCCAGACAGAGAATCAATAAGGAAACAGTAGATTTGAACAACACAATAAACCAAATGGACCCAACAGACATATACAGAACATTCTATCCAACAAAAGCAGAATACATAATCTTCTCAAGCACACAGACCATACATTAGGCCCCAAAACAAGTCTTACCAAATTCAAGAAGATTGAAATCATACCAAGAGTTATCTCTGCCCATAATAGCATGAAACTAAAAACCAGTAACAAAAGAAAAATTGGAAAATTTACAAACACTTGGAAATTAAACAACACTCTCCTGAGCAATAGATCCAAATAAATAAATAAATAAAGGGAAAATAAAGAAGTTTCTTGAGCCACAAGAAAATGGAAACATACCAGAAATTATGGGTTACAGAAAAAAAGAGTTCTAAGTGGAAATTTATAGCAATATATGCCTACACTGAGAAGCAAGAAAGATCCCAAATAAACAACCTAACTTGATGCCTTAAGGAACTGGAAAAGAGAGAGAGAGAGAAGAGAAAAGAGAAAAGAAGAGATGAGATGAATAAACTGGGCCCAAAGTTAGCAGAAAAAAGGAAATACTAAAGATTAGCGCAGAAATAAATAAAATAGAGAACAGAAAAACAATAGAAAAGATTAACCAAACTAAGAGTTGATTCTTTAAAAAGGTAAACAATTGATAAATCTTTAGCTATACTAACCAAGTAACAAAAAGAGGGGACCAAAGTCAACAAAATTACAAATGAAAAAAGAAACATTACATCTGATACAACAGAAATACAAATAAGAGGCTACCAAGAACAACTATATGCCAATGAATTGGGCAACCTAGGCGAAATGGAAAAATTCTTAGAAACATACAATTTACCAAGACTGAATCAGGAAGAAATAGAAAAATCTTAATAGACCAATTGCTAGTAAGGAAATTGAATCAGTAATCAAAAATCTCTCAACAAACAAAGCCCAGGACCAGAGTGCTTCACTGGTAAATATTACCAAACACTTAAAAAATTAACACCAATCCTTCTTTTCTTTTTTAATTTTATTATGTTATGTTAGTCACCATACAATACATCATTTGTTTTTGATGTGGTGATCCACGATCCATTGTTTTCGTATAACACCCAGGGCTCCATGCAGTACATGCCCTCCTTAATACCCATCACCGGGCTAAACCATTCCCTCCCGCCCCTCCCATCTAAAACCCTGTTTGTTTCTCAGAGTCCATAGTCTCAAGGTTCATCTCTCCCTCTGATTCCCCCCTTCCTAAACTGTTCCCAAAAATGAAAGAGAAGCAAATACTCCCAAACTCGTTTTATAAGGCAAGGATTATCCTAATAACAAAGCCAGATAAAGATACTACTAGAAAGTAAAACCATTAGCCAATAGCCTTGATGAATACGGATGCAAAAATTCTCAACAAAATACTAGTAAACTGAATTCAGCAGCACATTAAAAGGTTCATTCACCATGATCAAGTGGGATTTATCTTTGAGATGCAAGGATAGTTCAGATTACACAAATCAATCAATGTGAAACATCATATGGATAGAATAAAATTTAAAAATCATATGATCATCTTAATAGATGCAAAAAAAGCATTCAACAAAATTCAACATCCATTCATAATAAAAACTGTTAACAAGTTAGGCATAGAAAGAACGTATCTCAACATAATAAAGGCCACATATAACAAGCCCACAGCTAACATTATATTCAATGGTAAAAGGATAAAAGTTTTTCCTCTAAGATCATGAACAAGACAAGGGTACCCACTCTCATGACTCCTATTCAACATAGTACTGGAAGTCATAGCTAGAACAATCAGTCAAAAAAAGAGATAAAAGGCAACAGAATTGAAAAGGAAGAAGTAAAACTGTCTCTATTTGTAGATGACATGATTTTATATACAGAAAATCCTAAAGACAAAAAAAATCTTATAACTATTTAATGAATTCAGTAAAGTGGCAGAATACAAAATTAACATACAAAATTCAGTAGCATTTCTATACACTAACAAATTTCTAGAAATAAAGGAAAAAGAAAGAAGAAAGAAAGAAAGAAAGAAAGAAAGAAAGAAAGAAAGAAAGAAAGAAAGAAAAAAAGAAAGAAAGAAAGAAAGAAAGAAGAAAGAAAGAAAGAAAAAGAAAGAAAGAAAGAAAGAAAGAAAGAAAGAAAGAAAGAAAGAAAGAAAGAAAGAAAGAAAGCAAGCAAGCAAGCAAAAGAGGGAGGGAGGGAAGGAGGGAGGGAGGGAGATGATCTCACTTACAATGACATCAAAAACAATAAAATGCTTAGGAATAAATTTACCCAAGAAGGTGAAAGATCTCTACTCTGAGAACCACTAAACATTGATGAAAGAATTCAAAGAAGACAAAAATAAATGGAAAGGTATCCTGTATTCTTGGATTAAAAAAATAATACTGTTAAAATGTAAATATTACCAAAAGTCATATATAAATTCAGTGCAGTCCCAATCAAGATTCCAACAGCATTTTTATAAGATTTTTTTTAAGTCCTAAAATTGGGGCACCTAGGGGGCTCAGTCAGTTAAGCATCTGCTTTTGGCTCAGGTCATGATCTCAGGGTCCTAGAATCGGACCCCGCATCAGGCTCCCTGTTCAGTGGAGGGCCTGCTTCTCCTTCTTTCTCCCTCTGCCTCTCCCCCCACTCATGTTCTTTCCCTCGCTCTATCTCAAATAAATAAAATCTTCAAAAAAATAAATAAAGTCCTAAAATTTATATAGAAACACAAAGACCTTGAATAGACAAAGAAATCCTATGAACAAAGCTGGAGGCATCACACTTCCTAATTTCAGGCTATAGTATAAAGCTATAATAATTAATACAGCATGTACTGACATAAAAACAGCTAAATAGACCAATGAAACAGAATTGAGAGCCCAGAAATAAACCCATTAGCACTAAATTTATATTTGACAAGGAGCCAAGAGTACTCAAGCACGAGAGATAATCTGTTCAATAAATGGTGCTGTGGAATTGGATATTCACATGTAAAACAATGAAACCAGACCACTATCTTACACACTCAAAATTTAACTCAAAAGGGATTAAAGACTTAAATGTAAGACTTGGAACCATGAAACTCTTAGAATAAAACACAAAAACAAAGCTCCTTGACATGGGTCTTCATAATGATTTTTTTTTTTTGAAATCACACCTAAAGCACAATCAACAAAATAAAAAAGTGTGACTACATGAAACTAAAAATCTTCTGTACAGCAAAAGAAACCATCAATAAAGTGAAAAGACATCCTATGGAATAGAAAAAAAAATATTTTCAAACCACATCTGATAAAGGGTTAATATCCAAAATATATAAAGAACTCACACAACTCAATAGCAAAAGTATAAATAATCCAATTAAAAATTGGGCAAAGGACCTGAATAGACCTTTCTCTAAAGAAGATTTACCAATACCCAACAGGTACATGAAAAGATGCTCAATATCAATAGTCATTAGTGAAATGCAATTTAAGAGGTATCACCTCATGTCTGTTAGAATGGCCATCAACAAAAAGTCAAGAGATAACAAATGCTGGTGAGGATGTGGAGAAAAGGAAATCTCTATGCACTGTTGGTAGGATTGTAAATTGGTTCAGCCATTATGGAAAACAGTATGGAGGTTCCTCCAAAAATTAAAACTAGACCCTACCATATAATCTATCAATTCCACTTCTGGGAATATATTCAAAGGAAACAAAAATACAAACTTGAAAAGCTATCTGCATCCTCAGGTGCATTGCAACATTATCCTCAATAGCCAAGATAGGGAAATAACCCAAATATCCATTGATGGATCAATGGATAAGGAAGTTGTGGTATATATATGCAATGGGATATTATCAGTCATAAAAAATAAGGAAATAAGGAAATCCTACCATTTGAAACAACATAAATGGACCTTAAGGCATTACGCTAAGTGAAATAGAGAAAGACAAATACTGTATGATCTTACTTATATGTGGAATAAAAAAGAAAAAAAAACACCAAACTCAGAAAAAGATCATATCTGTGTTTACCAGAGGTGGGGGGCTGGGTAAGGGGGGAATTGGAGGAAAGTAGTCAAAAGATATAAACTTCCAGGTGCATGATAAATAAGTGCTAGGGATGTAATGTACAACATGATAACTACAGTTAACACTGTTATATGATATAGAGAAACCAATTTATTTTGGTATCAGTGTTCACTTGTATTTGGATTATCCATGGAAATACCTCATATAAATTATTTTTAAGACCACATAAAAATAAAATAAAATAAATGGGAGTATAGAAACATTATTTAATCAAAGTAATAATTCAAAATAAATAGTTCAGATTTGAAAATGAATATTTTGCCTACTTTATTCAATTTGCTAGCCTGAACCATCATTTTGTTCAAGGATTAAAAGCTATTAGCATTTTTCCAAGTCTCATTAAAAATAAATTAATCTTTATGAAGCACATTTTAACATTTATTTCAAATTAAACCTGAAAACTGTAATTAGCAGAAATGCAGGGACAAGAGACTCATTTTCATCATGCATCATTTATAGAAAATTTTACTTATGAAACAAAACAAAAATAAATATAAAAAGAAGCAAACAAAATAATCTGTTACCATTGGTATGTCCTTGACTCAAACAACCTCTAAGGAAGTTTCACAATCTTGGAAGTTTACTAAAATACTACAACTTTCCCATAATATTCACTCTATCAATACATTCAATTTTCCTCCTAAAAAATAGAAGTAATTCTCAAAATATAATATACATTTGAAATTAAATTTTAACACCTACAAAATGCCAAAGAAGAAAAAATTACCTTTTAAAGAGTCATTATGAAACCCACTCTGCTTAAGAAGAAATTATTTCTAAGGTTATAGATTCATTTTTACCTATAGACAAGTGATAAGCCTGATTATGACTGTTAAATGATGTTAAATTAATAAAAAGAATTTTCCCTGGACATTTTGCTGCAAATATTGGCTTTCAATCCAATGCCATCTTCTCAACTGGTTCTACTCAAACCACCCTCTCCCTGGAAGAGGCTAATTCTTCTTAGCCTGTTCTACTTTACCCATAGCACTTTAGTTTTCTAATATCCTATGAAATCTATTTACTTGTAAATAGTCTAGTATATAGCCTCAAAAGGCAAGGAGGTTGTCTATTTTATTCTCTAATGTAGCTAAGAACCAAGAATACCTGCCTTTAATAGCTGTCCTGAGTAAAATTAGGGCAAGTCAATCATATCAAAAAATAAAATAGCAAAAGGGATTTTCTCTTGGTTGAAATACAATAAAACAAGCAAACAGAATTGTATTGGTCCTGGATCATGTCAGAATCTAAACTTCTCTGTCATTAGAACATGCCATCACCACCCATTATTCTCTATCATCTCAACACAGTCACAGAAGCAAATGTGTCCATTATATCCTGGCTTCTGCACTTAAGAGTACCATGGATAGGGTGCCTGGGTGGCTCAGTTGGTTAAGCGACTGCATTCGGCTCAGGTCATGATCCTGGAGTCCCGGGACTGAGTCCCACATCGGGCTTCCTGCTCAGCAGGGAGTCTGCTTCTCCCTCTAAACCTCTTCCCTCTCGTGCTTTCTATCTCTCATTCTCTCTCTCTCTCAAATAAATGAATAAAATCTTTAAAAAAAAAAGAGTACCATGGATATTTACTATCTCAGATAACTAGGTCATTTCATTTTTATTTTTTATTTTGAATTCTAAAAGTTAAATAGTATGACTTCTTCGAATTAAATGAAATTTTTATCCAGAAAATCTGAAAATAATTTATCTTCTCTTTTTCTTGTTGAAGGTATTTTTGATTTATTAGCCTTAAAACAGTTGTGAAGCAAGAAAACTGCAATTATTGAAGAAGAACAGAACTTATTTGTTCTTCTTGATATGATGGACAGAAAAATGAATCTTATAAAAATCAAAATGAAAAATGCATAGTTACTAACTTATTGATGCTTTTCATGCTAATAATTACAAGCCTGAGAGAACATCAGTCCTTTATAGATGGAATAACCCTATTATTTACACATCAAGATTTGTTTGACACTGAACAAAAACAGTGTTGTTGATGCCTATGCTTAATCTGTAATAAATATGCCACTCATGTTTCACTATTGAAAAAAAAGCAAAATATGCTTGTGTTTGTTGGCTGGTACATTTTCTTTTTTTCTGAGAATTTTTAAACATTTTATAATCTTATTATTAACTAATTCTGAATATACTACTTTGAATCAAGACACTATCTCTTTCATCATAAGCCAAAGTGAGATTTATACAACTGAGATAAATACTTCCTAATATTACTTCATGAAAATATCATGAAAAATAAAACTGGGCTTTAATATAGCTCATACTGTTGCAAGTTGTGATAAAATAAAGTTCATCATTACACTTGACATTTCTTTTCTCCCATATGAAATATAATTAAAGTAAGATACTTTTGCTGCTATATTCTACTGTTAATAAAACAGTGGCAGAGATGGAAGTGACCCATTGAACTTCCACTCACCAGTGCTGACCCGGCTACAGCTACTGCTGAGTGCCTAATATACCAGCAGCAGAGACTAATACTAAGTCCTTTTCCCCAGGGCTAACACTGGTGCTTTTCCCCAGGGCTGATCAGCCAGCTAACTGGCGGCAAGCTAATTAAACTATGTAGTTTTCATCATGGAAGTGGTTTTTGTTTTTGTTTTTGTTTTTTTCTTACTGGAATAGACACTTACTCTGGGAGCATATTTGACTTCTCTACACACAAAGCATCTGCCAAAACAACCATCTGTGTACTACAGAGTGCCTTACATGCTGTCATGGTATTCCACATAGCATTGCTTCTAATCAACAAGCTCACTTCACAGCAAAATAATTGCAGCAGTAAGCCCATGCTCCTGAAATTCACAGGTCTTACCATATTCCCCACCATTCTGAAGCAGATTTGGAACAAGATTCTCCAGGAGGCAGTAAATGCTCTGAATCAGCATCCAATATATGGTGCTCTTCCTTTCAAAGCCAGGATTCACAGGTCAAGGAATCAAGGGATAGAAATTGAAGTGGCATCCCTTACCATACCACAAGTGACCCACTAGCAAAACTGTTTCTTCCCATTACTATGACTTTATGCACTGCTGGCCTAGAGGTCTTAGTTCCAAAGGGAGGAATGCTTCCACCAGGAAACACAACAATAATTCCATGAATAGGAAGTTAAGACTACGACCCAGCCATTCTGGGCACCTCATGCCTCTGAATCAACAAGCAAAGAAACAAGTTACTATTGATCCTGATTCCCAAGGAGAAATTGGATTTCTACTCCACAATGGAGGTAACGAAAACTACGTCTGCAATCCGTGAGAACACCATGACATACAATTAAAGTCAATAGAAAACTATTACAACCCAATTCAGGCAGGACTACCAAGGGCCCAGACATAACACACACACACACACACACACACACACACACACACACACACACACACACCCTATTGGTTCTGTTTGTTAGAGAATCCTAACTAGTACAAGAGGTTATCTCTATTTTATGGATAAAGAAAGCAGTAGATGAGAATGAGTTGATTGATCTGCTTCCAATGACCTGTTCGGCCTCATCTCCAGATTAACTACCCCCAAATAAGTTCCCATCCCCAAAAGCTATATTTCTTCATGTCTCTGCAATTTTATCTATTTTGGTTACCATTCACTGCAATGTTATTCTACCAATACTCTGAAAACCTAATTCTTGTCCTTTAATGATCAGATCAAGCAGCACCTCCTAGCATCACTCCTTGACATCTTCCCCTCTAGTTGAGTGTGGGTTATTTGCTGTTCTTATAGATATTTTGAGACAGTGCCCTGTCCAGTATCAAAATAAATTCTAATTACTTGTTTTATTGCTGGTCTCCTTTAGTGAGTTGTGATCTCGTTTAAATTGGTAAAATATTTTATTTCCTTAGTATTTTCAGTGCATATGTTATTGTACAATATTAGTACTCTTACGAATGTTGAATGAAAATAAGCTTAGAAAATGATTACACTCATTATATAGCTCTCTATCCTAATTATAATGATGATAGTATGATACTCCTACATTCTTGTTTTTAATGGGCTTGGCTTCTAGCTATCTGTGTGCTCTTTTTTTTCTATTATTAGTTAAGTATCACTAGGTTTTACTCTAGGGTAAGAAAGCATCTATTTTACACCTAAGTTATCTTGTCTCCAAACCCTGCCATTATGGCTGACCCTGAATCAGACAATTCATATTTTTCAGAGTCAAGCAGGCAAAAAATCCAAGGTAACTAGTGAATAAATAAATGTCAACAATGCTTAATCACATCTCTGATGTAGGCAGAAATAAAATTGTCTACATTATCTGAATTAAATCCCAGGTACCCATGAAGATGGCTCTGCTCCAGTATTGGCTTGGATTTTATGAAACTGTTGAAGAGTATTGTTTAATAAATATTCTCTGTTAATTGGCCACCTGGTCAGGTCAATTTGCTCTGTTGTAAAAATCATCCTGTTCCCATATGGCCTTCCTGTTGTGAAAGCATTAAACTTCCTTAAAAATGTGTTTCATGTACTCATCATGCTAATATTGGTGGCACTGTTAGAGTAAGTGGTGGAATGGTGAAAAATCCAGCATTATTTTAAGGAAATAAAAGTCATATAGAAAATAAATCCCTATCTTTCCATTTATAACAAAAGAGACTCAAACATAAATTAAACAAACATAAATTAAAAGTAGTATAATTTTAGACCAAATTATGTAACAATGATGATAGTGCAGTAGTTAGAACTGTAGACTGTTTGGGGGGCTTTCAGACATAGGTAAACAAAGTTCCTTGGTTAGAAAGATAAAGAGCAGAAGTCAAAGAATCTATCTTTAACCAGGCTGTCCCTAAAAAGTGCAAAAATAAAAACAAGTATGCTCAAGTCAATTGTTATATAAATATACCAGTTATGCTTTGTTTTTTTTTTTTTTAAAGATTGTATTTATTTATTTGACAGAGAGAGAGCAAGCAGGGGAGCAGCAGGCAGAGGAAGAGGAAGAAGCAGACTCCCCACTGAGTGAGGAGCCCAACGTGGGGCTTGATCCTAGGACCCTGGGATCATGACCTGAACTGAACGCAGAAGCTTAACTGACTGAGCCATCCAGGCGCCTCTATACCAGCTATGCTTTGAAGAACATTATTTCAATACTTCTGGTGGCAGATAATACACGACAGTTCTACTAAGTTTCAGAAGTCAAATCAGCAGCTGGGGAAAGCTTACCAAAATTTTCACTAAAGGATACCTGCAATTCAAGTAAGCTGTACTACTTTAAAAAAAAATTATTTATTTACTTGGGAGAGAGAGAGAGAGGGAGAGACAGAGAGCACGGGGACGGACTGCAGGAGAGAAACTTCAAGTAGACTCCCTGCTGAGTACAGAGCCCAAGACAGGGCTCAATCGCACTACCATTAGATCATGACCTGAGCTGAAACCAAGAGCTGGAAGCTTAACTGACTGAGCCACCCAGGTGCCCCTAAACTGTACTTTCTATCTTTAGCTTACATAACAGTAGGGATCATCCCTCAATTCCATTAAGTTACTAGAATCCTCTAGATGAGATAAAAGAACTAAATTACTCTCTTCTCCCCTCCTTCACAACCAGGACTCCAGGTGCTGAATAATTATGACCAATGGCATGTATTAAGGAATTACCTCCATAACTGGAAACCTCTATTTCCTACTGCCCTTCACTCATTTTGCCCACGCCCCCACCCCCAGTTATGTCATGAATAAGCCACAGGAATAAAAGTTACAGAATAGGGAATATAGTCAATGCATTGTAACAGTTGAATGCTGACAGAGGGTAGCTACACTTGTGGTGAGTATAGCATAAAGTATAAAGTTACTGAATCACTATGTTATACACCTGAAACTAAGGTAACATTGTGTGTCAACCATACTCAAATAAGAAATAAATTGTCCATCCACAGAAGAATGGATAAAGAAGATGTCACACACATACCCACACGATGGAATATTACTCAGTCATAAAAAAAGAATGAAATCTTGCCATTTACAACAACACGGATGGATCTAGAGGGTATGATGCTAAGTGAAATAAGTCAGTCAGAGAAAGACAAATACCATATGGTTTTACTCATGTAGAATTTAAGAAACAAAACAAATGAGCAAAGAAAAAAAAGAGTTAAAAATCAAACAAAAAAACAGACACTTAAATGTGGAGAACACACTAATGGTTACCAGAGGTAGGTGGGTAGGGGGATGGGTGAAATAGGTGATGGGGATTAAGAGAACATTTATCATGATGAGCACTGAGTAATATACATAATTGTTGAATCACTATATTATATAATATATATTATATATTTGGATATAACACTGTATATTAATTATATTTGAATAAAAAATTACATCCAAATTAACCATTATTTTGAAGTTATCAATATTTCCTATTTAAGCAATGACACAGATTTTCATATTATGAAATTACAAAACTACCTGTTGGCATTACACTAATAATGAATATGAAGTGAGTTTCCACAAATTACTTGTACATTGTTACTGACTTGGTTAAATGTGACTGCCACTTGCCTCTTTAGCCTCAACTCTAATAATTGCCCTGAGCACAATGAACCACTGCAATTTTTGCCAAGAAGTGTTCTGTTCTGCCTCAGTTTTTATATATGTTCTATCTGTAAAGAAAACTCTGATTGGTCTTTTAGATTGGGCTCAGGCACTGCATTTCCTAGGAACCAAATCCTATCTCAATTCCTAACTCAACCTAGGTTAACAATTCTTCTTAGGTACTTCCCTGGGACCCAGTGTTTCCCTTATCAGAGATCTGTCATAAACGTTTTAGTATGGCCCTTTTAACCTTGCTCCCTTCTCCCACAATAAGCTTCTTGAAGGCAAGGAACAATATTACATCATACTTTATATTGACTACAATAAACATAGTCTAAATGCAGTCTCTGAATAAAGATCCAGTTTCTGTGCTATTATAACTACCTAAAGTTGGATTCTGGAAATTGTTTTTTTCATATCAACGTAATAATACCTTAAAAATTAACGTAATGTCATCATTGGTTAATGAGAAATCATTATGTGATATTGGGGTTCTCAATACTTACCTTATTTAATTTCAACCTAGCGTGTTATATTAGAATTCAGTTATGAGGGGGCGGAGCAAGATGGTGGAGGAGTAGGAGACCTGGATTTCGTCTGGTCTCAGGAATTCAGCTGAATAGGGATCAAACCATTCTGAACACCTACGAACTCAACAGGAGATTGAAGATAAGAATAGTAACAACACTCTGAACAGAAAAGCGACCACTTTCTGGAAGGTAGGATGTGCGGAGAAGTGAATCTGAGGCGATATTCAGGAGGATAGACGGTGGGGGAGGGGTCCTCTGTCGGCCGCTTGTGGCAAGTGATAGAGCCACGGAGCACAAAATCGGAACTTTTAGAAGCCGGCTCCCCTGAGGGACGTCGCTCCAGTGGCTAAGCTGGGGGTGGAACTCTCACGGGACAGTGTGGTCCCAGGACCCTCGGGGTCACAGAAAGACCGGGGGTGCCTGAGTGCGGCAGAGCTCCCAGGTATCAGAGCGGGGAAGCCGGCTGCAAAGACGGAGCCGAGGCGCGGGCTCTCAGCTCGGGGTTGCCATAAACTGTGATCCGCAGCCCAGTCGGGCTACTGCTCCTCCAGCAGGGACCCAACAAGTGGCAGAGCTGGGGAGACTCCCCTTTCTCCCCTGGGAGGAGTGGCGCAGAAGCGCACCGCAGGGATCTGCTGGGTTTGGAGACTCCATATGGGGTTGGGTGCCATAGAAATGCTCGATCACAGGCCGGGTGAACACGGAGTGCGGCCGGAGACGGGGGAGATGGGAGTGAATGCTTTTCTCTGGGGGCACACTGAGGAGCAGGGCCCCAAGTTCTCAGCTCCTCTGGGCAGAGATTGGGAGGCCACCATTTTCACCCTGACCCTCCAAAGCTGTACCGAGAGCTTGCAGGGAACAAAAGCTCCTGAGAACAAACCCGAGGAGCTTGCTTAGCCCGGACGGACAAGGGCGGGGCAATTCCACCTCAGGCAAAGACATTTGGGAACCATGGCAAAAGGCCCCTCCCCCAGAAGATCAGCACGAACAGCCAGCAAGCCAAGACCAAGTTTACCGATCAAGGAGAAAGGGAGAACTCCAGCACTAGGGGAATACAACACATAGAATTCATGGCTTTTTTACCATAATTCGTTAGTTTTTCAAAGTTAATTTTTTTAACTTTTTTTTTTTTGAATTTTTCTTTTTCCCTTTTTCAAACAACACCTTATCAATCCCTATTAAAAAAAAAACTTTTTATTTTTCATTTTTAGAGTCATATTTTTATCCCTTCATAGTAGTTACCCTTATTTTTAGCATATATATATATAAGTTGTTCTCTCTTTAAAATTTTGAGATACAATTTCTTCTAACAGATCAAAATATACCCTAAATCACTAGTGTATGGCTTTGTTCTATTCTCCTGCCTGATAACATTCTCTCCCTTCTTTTTCCTTTTTTTTCCTTTTTTCTTTTTCAATCTTCTTTTTAAAAAAAACTTCTTATCAAATCCTTTTATAAAATCTTTTATAATTTTCATCTTTACAGTCATCTTCCATCCCTTGTTGTATCAACCCTTATTTTGTACATATATAAGTCTTTCTTCCTTTAAAATTTTAGCAGGCACTTTCTTCTAACAGACCAAAATATGCCCAAAAGCAAGTGTGTGGCACTGATCTATGCACTAGCCTGATCATATTTGATCACATTCTGTTTTTTTTTTTGTTTTCTTCTGTTTTTATTTGATTTCATCTTTTTCTTTTCCCTTTTTTTTCTCTTCTTTCTCTCCCTTTCTTGTCCCCTGGTTTCAGGTCGTTACTGATTTGTATAGAGTATACTTGCTGGAGATGTTGTTAACCTGTTAGCATTCTGTTGTATCATTCATCTATTCTCCTCTGGACAAAATGACAAGACGAAAAAAGTCACCTCAGCAAAAAGAACAAGAGGTAATACCATCTGCCAGGGACCTACTCAATACTGACATTAGTACAATGTCTGACCTAGAGTTCAGAATCATGACTTTAAAGATATTAGCTGGGCTTGAAAAAAGCGTAGAAGTTATTAGAGAAACCCTTTTGGAGAAATAAAAGAACTAAAATCTAACCAAGTTGAAATCAAAAAGGCTATAAATGAGGTGCAATCAAAAACGGGGCACTAACTGCTAGGATAAAGGCAGAGGAGAGAATCAGCGATATAGAAGACCAAATGATGGAAAATAAAGAGGCTGAGAAAAAGAGAGATAAACAACTACAGGATAACGAGGGCAAAATTCGAGAGATAAGCGATACGATAAGACGAAACAACATTAGAATAATTGGCATCCCAGAAGAAGAAGAAAGAGAGAGAAGGGCAGAAGGCATATTGGAGCAAATAATAGCAGAGAACTTCCCTAATGTGGGGAAGGAAACAGGCATCAAAATCCAGGAGGCACAGAGAACCCCTCTCAAAATCAGTAAAAATAGATCAACACCCCGACATCTAATAGTAAAACTTACGAGTCTCAGAGACAAAGAGAAAATCCTGAAAGCAGCTCGGGAGAAGAGATATGTAACCTACAATGGTAGAAACATTAGATTGGCAACAGACCTATCCACAGAGACCTGGCAGGCCAGAAAGGACTGCCATGATATCTTCAGAGCACTAAATGAGAAAAATATGCAGCCAAGAATACTATATCCAGCTAGGCTAATATTGAAAATAGAAGGAGAGATAAAAAGCTTCCAGGACAAACAAAAACTAAAGGAATTTGCAAACACAAAACCAGCCCTACAAGAAATATTGAAAGAGGTCCTCTAAGCAAAAAGAGCCTAAAAGCAGCATAGATCAGAAAGGAACACAAGCAAAATACAGTAACAGTCACCTTACAGGCAATACAATGGCACTAAATTCATACCTTTCAATAGTTACCCTGAATGTAAATGGGCTCAATGCCCCAATCAAAAGACACAGGCTATCAGATTGGATTAAAAAACAAGACCCATCAATATGCTGTCTGCAAGAGACTCATTTTAGACCCAAAGACACCCCCAGATTGAAAGTGAGGGGGCAGAAAACCATTTACCATGCTAATGGACACCAAAAGAAAGCTGGGGTGGCAATCCTTCTGTCAGACAAATTAGATTTTAAAACAAAGACCGTAATAAGAGATGAAGAAGGACACTATATACTACTTAAAGGGTCTATCCAACAAGAAGATCTAACAGTTGTAAATATCGATGCCCCTAACATGGGAGCAGCCAATTATATAAGGCAATTAATAAAAAAAGCAAAGAAACATATTGGATAACAATAAAATAATAGTGGGAGAATTTAACACCACCCTCACTGAAATGGACATATCATCTAAGCAAAAGATCAACAAGGAAATAAAGACTAAATGAAACACTGGACCAAATGGACATTACAGACATATTCGGAACATTCCATCCCAAAGCAACGGAATACACATTCTTCTCTAGTGCCCATGGAATATTCTCCAGAATTGATCACATCCTAGGTCACAAATCAGGTCTCAACCGGTACCAAAAGACTGGGATCATTCCCTGCATATTTTCAGACCACAATGCTTTGAAACTAGAACTCAATCACAAGAGGAAAGTCAGAAAGAATTCAAATATATGGAGGCTAAAGAGCATCCTACTAAAGAATGAATGGGTCAACCAGGAAATTAAAGAAGAATTTAAAAAATTCATGGAAAACAATGAAAATGAACACAACTGTTCAAAATCTTTGGGATACAGCAAAGGCAGTCCTGAGAGGAAAGTATATAGCAATACAAGCCTTTCTCAAGAAACAAGAAAGGTCTCAAATACACAACCTAACCTTACACCTAAAAGAGCTAGAGAAAAAACATAAATAAAGCCTAAACCCCGCAGGAGAAAAGAAATAATAAAGATCAGAGCAGAAATCAATGAAATAGAAACTAAAAGAACAGCAGAACAGATCAACGAAACTAGGAGCTGGTTCTTTGAAAGAATTAACAAGATTGAAAAACCCCTGGCCAGACTTACCAAAAAGAAAAGAGAAATGACCCAAATCAACAAAATCATGAATGAAAGAGAAGAGATCACAACCAACACCAAAGAAATACAAACAATTCTAAGAACATATTATGAGCAAATCTATGCCAGCAAATTAGATAACCTGGAAGAAATGGGTGCATTCCTAGAGATGTATCAACTACCAAAATTGAACCAGGAAGAAATAGAAAACCTGAACAGACCTATAACCACTAAGGAAATTGAAACTGTCATCAAAAATCTCCCAAGACACAAAAGCCCAGGGCCGGATGTCTTCCCAGGGTAATTCTATCAGACATTTAAAGAAGAATTAATACCTATTCTCCTGAAACTGTTCCAAAAAATAGAAATGAAAGGAAAACTTCCAAACTCATTTTATGAGGCCAGCATTACCTTGATCCCCAAACCAGATAAGACCCCATCCAAAAGGAGAATTACAGACCAATATCCTTGATGAACATGCATGCAAAAATTCTCACCAAAATACTAGCCAATAGGATCCAACAGTACATTAAAAGGATTATTCACCATGACCAAGTGGGATTTATCCCTGGGCTGCAAGGCTGGTTCAACATCCACAAATCAATCAACGTGATACAATACATTAACAAAAGAAAGAACAAGAATCATATGGTCCTTCAATAGATGCAGAGAAAGCATTTGACAAAGTACAGCATCGTTTCTTGATCAAAACTCTTCAGAGTATAGGGATAGAGGGTACCTACCTCAATATCATAAAAGCCATCTGTGAAAAACCTACAGCGAATATCATTCTCAATGGGGAAAAGCTGTGAGCTTTTCCCCTAAGGTCAGGAATGCGGCAGGGATGTCCACTATCACCACTGCTATTCAACATAGTATTAGAAGTCTTATCCACAGCAATCAGACAACAAAAAGAAATCAAAGGCATGCAAATCGGCAAAGAGGAAGTCAAACTCTCACTCTTTGCAGATGATATGATACTGTATGTGGAAAACCCAAAAGACTCCACCCCAAAACTGCTAGAACTCATACAGGAATTCAGTAAATTAGCAGGATTTAAAATCAATGCACAGTAGTCAGTGGCATTCCTATACACCAACAACAAGACAGAAGAGAGACAAATCAAGGAGTCAATCCCATTTACAATTGCACCCAAAAGCATAAGATACCTAGGAATAAATCTAACCAAAGGGGCAAAGGATCTGTACTCAGAAAACTATAAAATACTCATGAAAGAAATTGAAAAAGACACAAAGAAATGGAAAAGCGTTCCATGCTCATGGATTGGAAGAACAAACATTGTGAAGATGTCAATGCTACCTAGAGCAATCCATACATTCCATGCAATCCCCATCAAAATACCATCAACTTTTTTCAAAGATATGGAACAAATAATCCTAAAATTTGTATGGAAACAGAAGAGACCCTGAATAGCCAGAAGAATATTGAAAAAGAAAAGCAAAGCTGGCGGCATCACAATTCCG